>NW_008625204.1:0-4125 GCF_000691845.1 Merops nubicus
GCATTTGGCCTTGTTGAACCTCATGAAAGCATTATTTTCTATATTTAAATCTACCTGAACCTCTCTTTGTACTTTTTCTCGTTATAAGTAATTTTTTTTTTTTTTTTTTGTCACTGGCAACACCCTTTCTTAAGGCTTTCCCATTCAATGTTTACATAATATACAAATTGCAGCCCAAGACAATTGATCTCCTATTTAAACAATTTCTGAGGCCTTCCACAGCCATTGCAGCAGGTTGTCCCTTCCTCTTCCCCTGCAACTTTCTTCATCTAAATAATTTGAAATGTTATTGCTTTGTGGCATGAATTAATTCACTGTGAGTAATTTTCTTTTGTTTTGATTTGTTGTTTGCACCTTTTCCTCTTAACAACTATTTTGTTAATTCTCCCAATAGAGGAATTATAGGCATGTCCTCCTAACTACATCAAAACAAGCATTTCACACTTAGTGGGGGTGCAACAAACATGATGTAGTAGTATCAGATTAGGCATTCTTGCCCTATTCTACAAAATCATCCTTAAGTTGCCTAACTAAACAGTGACAGATACATATTTATAAGAGGTAATGAAGTCATTAGAGCTTTCTAATATAGACCACTTTTATTTTAGTGGTTTGTATTCTGAAGAGCAACAAAACCGTTTACCAATCTACTCTGAACTTTCCTGGATGAACATTATTCGCACAATAATGTTCTTTGAAAGAGAGGAAAGAACATTGTGAGGCTCTTTCCTCCCTTAGAAACAAACCTAAATCTGATTTGCTAAAAACTAGGGGAGTTTTGACAACAGTAACAAACATGGTCTGTGCCAACTGCCTTAACCAAAACTCAAAAACAGCCACAAACATGCTGTACTTCAGATCAAACCAAGCTACACTTACCTAATTTCCAAGACACATGGCATATGCTGCAATATTCTTCTACATATACTGATTTTTTCAAAACACATGCTTGTAAAGGGAAAATACAGCACATTTCGTGTTTGCTAACACTAGTACCAATTACGTCAACATACAGGGAAGCACAGTTACCCCTCCAGACACAGGAATGAATATTAATACTTTAGATTGATAGCAACAGAGTAATGAAAACAAGGTACATTGTAACATGCAAGGCAAGGAGTGGAGGAGAGTTCAAAAGCCTCAGCTGAGCACCCAAACACACTGTAGCTCTCTTTTCAAAACAGTTTGTGTGGCCCTGCCAGTAGTAGTATTTCTTCAACAAGAGCCCTAAAAAGGCAGCTACTAAACACTAAGACTTTCAGTAATGTGTGGAGGCCAAGTCAGAAACATAAAATTCAGCTATTCTGTGCCTTTAATGTTTTGCTTATATGCAAGCACTAAACTTCATATACAATGATTAGTATTGCTAATAATCTCATGTATGCATTACAGGGCCGTCAGCTGGTGATTTATCAGCTTTCTCCTTTCAGCTTGGTCACAACAGTTCACATGTTCTTACCCAACGTAATTGCTTTGTTCACAATTTTTTTCCTAGGAAGATTTTTAGTTATCTGGTAAAGTCCTACCTGATCTGCTTGCCTTCTCGAACGTCATACAAAGAAAAAAAGACATCTGTGTCTTCTCCAATTGTATTGTAGGTGAAGCTCTTTAGACTGAGAAAGAAGTGATGAGGCACTGGCATGCGGCAAGCTTCCCCATGGCGTTGACGAATTGTATCCACCTGATTAAAAAGAAGGAAAATTATTTTTACTTCTTCACAAATAAAGGACACGTGACCCATTCAATAATTTAACTGAGATTCTGTTCTCCTTTCTCCATCACGTAAAAGCTTCATCTCCAATATATTCCACCTTCAAGATATATGCCAGATTAAGCTTTCTTGCTCTATTTTTTTAACTTCTAATGTGAATAGTTTGAGAATCCACAATAGCCAAATAAGTACAAGATACATAGTTCATACATTTGAAATCTATTTTTTATCAAATAAACCGAGTCAATCCTATTTATCAAATACTGTCTTGATCCTGGTACTGAAAACAAACTATAATAAGAAGGTGCTAGTGTGGTGCTTGATGGTTGCCAAAGCATTTTTAAGAATAACATTTGCTACATTATCTCTTTTCAGCAGCTAAAATTCATTCATGGAGGTAATTCAAAACCTGGCTTTACAGGTTAATATGGCTGTGCAGGTGTAACAAAAAGAAAGCTTAACAAAGGTTGGTAACATGAACAAGCTATAAAGTCAAACTGCAGAAATATTTACATTTTGACTCAGTATATCAAGACCTATTTACAAGAAAGAAAACTGGGGTAGAGAAAAAAAAAGTATAATTAGAAATAAAAAAATTCTTTAGTTTTTCTAGCCCTTTCTATCCACTGTATGCTGATCTTAATAAAGAGGTTGCATGAATATCCTAAGCTCACTAGGCTAGTCTCCTCTGAATACTCAAGACAGCTACATACTAAAAGAAAATTCCTAACATTTTCAGACTTTCAACCCAGATTTATACTAGTTTTAAAAACAGAGCTTAAAATTAATTTTATACTGGATTTTAAATTAAATCCAAGTAAATCCTCATCCTTTAGAGACAGGTACCTGTCTTTAAAGACAGTTTAAAGCACAGTTCTGGTAAGATTAGGCCCAGATTCCATGACCAGGAGGGGATTACCTTACTACAGAAAGGCTATGTGAAACAGAAGCCTACTAAGCTACATGTTAGCAGGTGGAAAAAAGATGCACACGGGCAGAACGAGGCTTTTGATATCACTACAGAAGTTATCTTTTAAGAACAACAGCTAAAGCTAAGGAAAAGAGGCCTAAATGGAAGTCGAAGAAGGACCCCAAGTCATTTAATTACTTGGGGAAGGTTCTGAGTGAGCTTTCTATGCGGAGGGGCTTACCCAATAATCTCCATCATACCTTCACATATGTTACCAAACACTTAAAAAGACAACAAAAATTGATATGTAGATGATGTTTACCTGTGATGTGCTCTGCTGGACACTATGCCTACTTGACAAGTGCTGTGGAGATACAAAATAGTAAAATTTAAACCTTTTTGCAAGTCAGAAATACATTATATCTGTGCAGCATTAGAACTGTGACTTTAAAATATGATTGTTCCAAGATTATTACCAAATATTCATGCACTTTTTTCATAGTATTTCATCACTCACAAGACCACTGGCTCTCCTAAAGGCTTTGCTCAGTTAAGCCATTTCTTAGCCTAACTACTTGAATTTACAGGTACCATTTACCTTAGCTTTTAACATGAATGGCTGTCACAAGTTAGGCAGACATCCCTCACTGTAAAAGGATTTCTTTTGAGAAGTCCATCACCTTATATTGTATAATATGTCTTCTCTTGCTAAACAGACGGATACCTCGCCATTAATCCTCATCTAGCAGTATGGTGTCTATGAAAGGTCTGTGTTTTTTAAGAATGCACATCTCTGATCAGAAAAATGAAACCCTGATAAACAGTTAAAGACACTTCTACAGTTTCAGCTGGCCAACACCTGTACAGAAGCATCAATAGAAAGAGCTACAACTCCAAAATGGAACTCAGAGGATGATCCTGTATTTAAAGCCTTTTATACTAGAAGATGTCATAATCAGAAAATGGACTGCAAGTCTCACTGAACCAATTTAATCTCCAAAGGGAGATTAAAATACTAATCTAAATTGAAAAGGTTTTGGAGAGCTTTAAAAACTGTATCCGTAATGGTTCTGCCATGCCTGTTCTACACACGCTCACCTTAACATTAGCACTTTAAACTTAAATATTAACATTAACACCACCATGTTAACATGTATTCTCTCCATCCACTCCCATCTCTATCCTTCTATTACGTACCCAACATCTTGTTCCAAACAAACATACATGCTCTGCAGCAGGACCAGCACAGCCTGCTGATAAACTCCTAGCTTCAAAAGAGGTGAAAGTAGTCCACAAAATACATTCAGCAATAATTTTCCCAACTATGCCACTGCCTTTCACACAGAACAAGACTTACCACAAGAGGAAATATAAGCTTCATAATGAGACTAAGTCAAGAAGATATTAAATTAAATGGCATATTTTGACATCTGTTTACATTCTGTTACAAAAATGCCTTCTTTCACACTATCAACAGAAAAAGTCATAGAATCATAGAATCCTT
>NW_008625205.1:0-2303 GCF_000691845.1 Merops nubicus
AGCCCCCCAGGTCCTTTTCTGCTGGGCACTTTCCAGCTACTCTGCCCCAGCCTGGAGCGTGGCTGGGGCTGTTTGGTTGTCGGTAGGAAGAGCTGTTCTATCAGATCAGTGTTGTGGATAAAGGCACATGGCTGAGCAGCTGGTTCCCTGTTTGCAATGTAAGGTTGAAAATGTGGCGCTACTTAATAATCCTAACAAAATACAAGTAGAAAAGAGTTAGAAAGTAAGACAGAAGAGGCAAGAAAGCCAGCTAGGAGAAAGTACCACCACCCATGGATCCAGCCAGCTGCCTGAGCTGAGGTGGGGCTGGTCTGGGGGCTGTGGGACGGATGAGGTGTGCGGTGGGTGACAGTGTTTTGTCACTGCCCAGTGGCTGTGGCCATCCCATGAAGTAGAATCCAGCCAGGATGGGGCCCAAAATGGAGCTCTGTGGGTACAGAGAGGGGTAAAGACGGGGATGGGGGACACCCAAGGGTGCCAGGAGAGCCTGGGGCATGCCAAAAGGTAGATGGAGAGAACACTGGAGTCACCACAGTCCGCTACAGTGGTGGCCCCCCTACCTCTCCCCCCCTGAGCCCCCAGTTCCCACCCAAATCTCACCCTTCCTTCCAGCTCTGCTGTCTCACCCTCGGGGAGGTGATGGTGGGGAAAAGAACAGGGAGAGAAGAAGGTCCCTCTCTGGGCGTGCCCTGCAGCCCCCACCCATGGGCTCCTAAAGGATAAAGCCTTTGCCTGAACAGGGGCTTGAACCCTGGACCCTCAGATTAAAAGTCTGATGCTCTCCCAGCTGAGCTATCCAGGCTCACAGATGAGGTTTTGGGGGGCAGTCAGGATGGGTGGTGAGGACCCCATTTCACTGTGGCACTGGTGGGACAACATGGGGACTCCCTTTGCCCTCTTCCACCCCCACATCACCCCAAGGAGGCCACCTCAGCACAGGACATCCTCCCTCCCACGAGGAGGAGCACCACTAGGACCTCTACCCTTCCCTGGCACCTCCTCCTGAGCAAGGGTGGGGTCACTGTGGGGGTGACAGTGGCCGGGCTGAAGAGGCGACGGAGGCATATGGGAGGAAGTGGCTTAGCAAAGGTGCCGTGCCCTATGAGGAGCCCACAAGCCCAGATGGGCTCCTAAAGGCTCCTACAGGCCACTGTGCCCTTGCTCTTGCCCTTCCTCCCAGGTCTGCAGGAACGAGCCCCTCTGCTCCTCATGGAAACCACCCTGCCAGCCCAGCCCAGCCCAACTCAGAAGGAGCTGGAGAAGATTAAAGCCAACCCCGAATGCTCAGGGGGCAGGGAACAGCCCAGCCCCTCAGAGAACCCCGTGGGGCCTCTTCAAACACCTCGTGTGTGCTAATTGGGTTCATTAAGAGCAACCAGCGAGGGCATCTGCCCACCCTTCCAATGGGTCTGGGGCCAGGATTAATGAGCTGGGGGATTAAAGGGATGACCACGTGCCTCGGAGAAGCCTTGGAAGGGGGAGCAGAGCTTGGTGTATATCAGGCCATGAGCTTAATTGTCCTGATTAATTAGAACCTGCTGCTTTTAACACGTCTGTTGGTGTGACCCTTCTGCTGCACCATGACACAGCCCCACGAAACCCCTGAAACCCACAAAGAGTTACTGTGCACCTCCCAAATCCCTCAGGGAAGCCCTACAAGGCCCCCAGACCACATGGAGAGGCACAGAGAGCCCAAACCTCTCAGAGGGGTCTTATGAGGTCCTCAGGCCCCAGAGGGCGGCATACAGAGACCCTCAGTCCCCATGGAGAGGTACAGAGAGACCTTAAACCCCTCAGAGAGGCTCTAAAAGGCCCCTGGACTCCATAGAGAGGGAGACAGAGACCCCAGGCCCCTCAGAGGGGTCTAAAAGCACCCCAGACCCAACAGTGGCACACAGAGACCTCAAAAAGCACACAGACTCCATGGAGAGGGACACAGAGACCTCAAACCCCTCAGAGTGAGCCTTGTAAGACCCCCAGACTCCACAGATAGGAGCACAAGACCCCAGACCCCTCAGGAAGGCCTCCATATGCCACAGTGACACCGAGATACCTCGAATGCCTCAGAGGGGTCCTACAAGAGCCCCAGATAACCCTCATAGAGACCCTAGAAGACACCCAGACCTCATGGAGGGGTGCACAGAAACCCCAAACCCCTCAGGTGGGTGCTACAAGGCCTCCAGACCCCACAGAGTGCCACGCAGAGCCCCCATGCGCCTCAGGTAGACCCTACGAGGCCGCAGACCCTACAGAGCCGCCCCTCCACCCTCCGAGGCGCGTTTCTGTCCCCGCTCCTCTTTCTG
>NW_008625206.1:0-10013 GCF_000691845.1 Merops nubicus
AACCTTCCCGACCCCCGACCTCTCCGCAAGGGAAAAGTACCTTGAGCTACACACCATGGGAATAACGAAATAAGGAAAAGTTTCACCAACTTCGGGGGCTTTTTCCCCGATGAAGCTGCCTGGCTCAGTTACCCGACTCCCCCTGCCCGTGCCGTGTCCACGTCTGTCTGTCTGTCTGTCTGTCTGTCCACAACCCCTCCAGCCCATCGCTGCCTGACAGTCCTTCTGACTCCTCATTTACCCATCCCTATGAATTTCCACCCTGCCACCAGCAGCACCACCAGAGGGACTGATGGAGGGGTCTGCTGGAGGGGGGAGCAGCAGCCATGGGGTTGATGGAGGGAAGGAGGGTGCTCGGTCATGGCCATGGTCAAGTGTCTTCTTGGGTGTGTTTATCTAGCCCAGAAAATCCAGCCCCAGCAGTGCCTAGAAGGGTGATTTTACATGATGCAGGTGGTTTTGGAGCCAGGGTTAGTGTTGTTTTTCCTGGCCCTGTTCCCACTCCCCCTGTCCTTGCCACAGCCTGCCCGTGGCATCCTCTGAGACATCACCTCTTGGGTGGTTCTGGCTGGGCAGCTTGGGTCAGACAGCATCCAGAGCCACAAGGAAAGGCAAATCCTGACCTCACCTCAGCCTCACCTGAGAGAGGCTGAAGCGTCCCCCAAAAGATGTTTCTCTGGCTCTGGACGTGCGTGGAAAAAGATCAGTGACAAGGAACTTTGGAAGCAACCCCAGACTGCAGCACAGCCACCCCACAGTGGTGCTCCTGCAGCCAGAAGGTCCCTAAACCAGACCTGGGTAGCACACTCCTTGTGCAGAGGGATGGGGGAGAGACCACTGGGGGATGAATCCTGGCTCTGGAGTAGTCTCCTTGGGGGGAGAACTGCCTCAGCACCAAGGAGCTGCCAGGAAAGCCCCATCCCTGGTGGCCTGAGGGACAGGGGAGGGTCCACGGGCAGCGCCTACACACCGTGGTCCAGGCAGACCTTCCTCTTCATTAAAGCATCACCCACGTGCCAGAGGCCAGCAGGCCAGCAGCACGGCTTGCCAACATGCTGATGCTCTCCCCTCCCCGGGCAGGAGCGGGCAGGAGCTCCGGAGCCTCTTCCCCTTCTGCTTTCCATCAGCAGAGCTCTCTGAGTCACGGTCTCCCCTCTGCTGCCTGCGGAGAGATTGCAGCAGCAGGTGATGGGCAGAGGAGAGCGGCTGCCGGGGGGGGGCTCTGGGCAGGGAGGGGGAATTTTCCCTCTGGGTACCTGGATTTAACCCTCTCCTCACAGCTTTTATCAGTGCTGCTCTTCATTTCTTCTGCTGGGCTCTTCTTGGTGACCCCCCCATCTCCGTTATCCTCGCTCTCTGCATTTCAGCAGCTCAGAGAAAGAAGGTTGGAGAGAGCACTTCAGTTCCTAGCCCTGGATTGAAGTCCCCCCCAGGGAAGCAAACCTTGGCCCAAGCTGCATTTCGCTGCAAGGAACTGCCTCCAGACTGCCCCAGAACGTGCCCAGGAGGTCGGGGGGCTTCAGGGTGAGACCTGGGCGTGCTCCTCTTCTGCACATCACTCAGAGAGTCAGCGGGATCAGGGGGAAATCAGATGAGAGTCTCCTCTTGGAGTTAAAAAAAACAGTCTTGGAGATGCTCTCCAGCAAGGTCTGCGTTCAAGAAACTCCATCTCTCTGTTGCTTTCTGAAGATGACCCATAATTTCTTGGGCTGGCTTCCTGCCTCCTGCCAATAAAACCTTGCAACACTCTGCCTAATCCCCGTGTTTGCAATCAAAGGAGAACTCGAGGCAGACTTTTTAGAGGGTTGTCCTGCCTGCCATGTGGTTTGGTGCCTCGGGCAGTTGCCTCCAGACTCCAGCTGTTTTTATTACCTAAGTGGGTTTGATTGCTCCTTCATTTGTGCCTGAACGAGAGCCCTTGGCACCCTCGTGGGCTTTAATGGGGTCTGTGTGTTCTAGCTACCAATTAAACCCACTGGCAGCGATTAACAGCTTCCAGCAGAACACCAGCACGGAGCAGAGGGGACGAGGCTTCCCAGGTCTCCAGGAGGGGACAGGACTTTCTGCAGAAGGCTGGAGCACTTGGCTGGAGGTGGCTCTGTCCCCAGGGGATCGCTGCCACTCTCTTCTCCTCAGCAGAGGTTCCACCTCGAGCCCTCCCCAGGTCACCCCGACGAGCTCAGGCACGTTTTCCAGCAGTGAGCTGGCCCAGGTGACCGTGCTGGTGGGCACCCCAGGGTGGGTGTCACCCCAAAATGGGGGTGGAGACACCCTCCCTGCCCGCAGCCCTGCCTGGCCCCCGGGGGTGTCCCCGCTGTCCCCACGCCAGGGCTCCCCTTAGCACCTCTCCTCGGCAGCTCTGACCCAACCCGCCGCCGTCGGTGGGAGCCCTGGGGAGGATCCATCCATCAGCATGAAGAGGTTTGGGGATTAAATGCTTCGATCTCCTCGGAATTGACGTTTTCTGATGAAAATTGGTTTTGTCAGGGAACGTGTAAGCGGCTCTACCTGCCAGAGGTCGGGGAGCTGTGGTCAGGGGAGGGTTTAAAGCTCCTGCTTGAGTGCAGGAAGGGAAAAAAATCAAGCCCTAAGCGCTTTTGAAGTAAACTCTCCAATCCTGAGAGAGGCCCACGGCACCAGGGAGACCATTTCTCCTGCTGTTAAATCTCTGTGCTGATTTAAACCCGCTGTGAGATCAAACCCACGATCGTGTCAGACTAAAGTGACACCCTGTGTGACTCTGTGGCCAAAATCCCCGGAGTCCCCATCCCTGGAGGGGTTTCAAAGGCAGGGAGATGTGGTGCTGAGGGACACAGGGCAGTGGTGGACTTGGCTGTGCTGGCTTGATGATCTTGAAGGTCCCTTCCAAGCCAAATGATTCTCTGATCCTAAACAGCAGCATTGCAGAAGCCTCAGTGGAATCCAGATTCTTTGCTGGAGTTAAACATCAAGTCACGGTTCTAAATAAGGCTCCAAAATGCCCATTTTTTTGGGAGGGGAATACAGAAACAGCTCCTGAGGATGCCAACGAGGTCTCTTCCTCAGCCCGAGGAGCACGGTGTGTTTTAATGCACGCTTTAGGTGTAAGAGGAAGACTTTCCGTGCAAGCCAGCTTGTAAAAATCCTTATTAAAACCCCGCTGAGCCTCATCGGGAGAGATAGCTTTTAATTAAAAAGTGCAGCCATTCAGCCAACTCTTGGAGGAGATTGCTGCGACCCCAGGAGATACCAACCAGCAATAGGCAAAACTCCTTCCGGAGGGAGGGATTTCTCCCCATCCTTTCTTAGCTGGCAGGGAACGTCTCACGGCTGTTTTAAATGGGCAACTTCACAAGTTTCCTGAGTGTGGTTTCTTCCATTAGGAAATGGGAATCTTTGAACAGCTTCACCCAGGCAGCAAAATTCCTCCACTCCATCCTTTGCATTAGGAGCTCCTCTCGACTCCGCGGAGCAAGAGCAAAGAAAATCCAGATGGGGCAAAGTGGAGCTCGACTTTTTAATGCTAAATTATTTACAGTAAGTAAAATCGTGTGTGTCAATTGTGAAAAGAGTCCAATTTGTTTGATTTACATTGCAGGGGGGTGCCCTGGGGTAGGGGGTGTTTAACTATCTCCTCTAATGTAATTGCCTATGGCAGCCCGTTAAATATTTGATGGGCTGCCTGAGCGAAGTAGGGAACTTGGGCTGATAGGCTCCTGCAGCCTCCCAGCGTATCGAGTGTGTGCAGGCAGAGGACCTGAGCCCTTCCTATTGTGTAACGCTCCTCTGAAGCCCACGCAGAGGGCTCGAGACCATTTTTTAGGGTGTGCTTAGGATCTGCAGGAATCCCACCAGGAAACAGGGCTGCTGCCGCTCTGCCGGTGATTTTGGTTTACATAAGAAGCCCAAGTTTCTCTCCCTGTGCCTCAGAGGGAGTGTTTTCCTCAGATGTCCAGCAAAAAAAAGCACAGACTCACCAAATCCCACCACGGTGGGGTTGGGAGGGACCTCTGGGGATCATCTCCTCCAACCCCCTGCTCCAGCAGCTCACCCCCAGCAGGGTGCCCAGGGTCACAGCCAGGAGGGTTTGGGATCTCTCCACGGCCTCTCTGGGCAGCTGCTCCAGGCTCGGGCACCTCACACTAAAGAAGTTTCTCCTCCTGTTCACACACAAAGCATTTTTAGTGCCCATGGCTTGGGGGTGCTGCCCCTGGGCAGCTCCTGTCCCTCCAGTGGCTCTGGAGAAGTGCCCTCCAGCAGCAGGGTGGTCTGGCCGTGGCTCAAACCCAGGCCAGCGAGCTGGGTGGGGGTACAGGGGGTGTGGGAGGGACAGCAGAGGGGCCCGTGGGCACCAGCAGCAGAACTGGACTGCAAAAAACCTCCAGCTTGCAAATCCCAGCCCCAAACCAGCCTCTGACAACCTTTGTGTGTGAGATGGGCAAACTCAGAGTGACCTGGGTACCTCTGAGGTGCATGAGGAGGGGCACAGGAGGTCTGAGCCTTGTCCCCTACAGTTCTCCTTGACTGTCCTTCATGGGATGGCCATTCTGGGTCCTTTCTGGGTCCCTCCTCCCCATCACAGCCACATCCAGCCCTGCTCCCTCATGCAGCAGTGCAGCCCAGCCCCCAAAAAAACGCTCAGGAGAGCAGTGGTGGACACTGCACAGCTCCTCCCAAGAAGTCCCTTAGCCCAGGCAAAGAGGAGAACCCCAAAACGGTCGAGCCACCTGCCCCAGGAGATGCTCTGCTGCTTACAGAGCCCCATCCCTTGGCCCCAGCTCACGCCATGCCCTTGGCACAGCTCAGTTTGGTTGGACAGCTAAGGGGACACGTGCAGAAGGCTTCCCTGGGTGTAAGGGGACCTCTCCCTTACAGGACTCCACCACCCCAGGAGATGACTCCTGCTGCCTGGTGAAAAACTGTTGGAGCAGACAAACTCACCTCACGTGATCCCCTTTTGAGCAGCGTTTTGGTTCTGGGGCTATTCAGCCTCTTTTCCTCTTTCTGTGTGTATTTTGGGCACAGTTAGTTTGGCAGAGCCTCCGGGAAGGTCACAGAGTGTCTGCCTCTTCCTCTGCAGTGTGCCAGCATCTCAGGGATGTCTCCACCAGGAGAATCCAGGGGGTGGAGGAGGTCTGGCTGCACTCCTCGTCCTGGAAGCTGCTTTGGGGACCCCTGGGTGGCAAAGGTCCCTTAAAAAATAAGTGATACTTGTACTTCTCTTGCTTGCACACCAAAAGTGACTCACATCTGACGTGTCTGGGTGGCTCCAGTTGGCACCAGCTCTACCCAGGTGCAGGAGCAAAAGGCAGATGTTGGTACACAGAGTGTGGTGGTCGCTGGAGAGGGTGCTGGTGAAGAAAAGGAAAGAGCTGGTTGACTTCTTCCAGCCAAAGAAGACAGAGCTGCCAGAAGAGAGTCTGCAACGGCTGCTGGAGCTGCTTGGCTGCAAAAGAAAGAAATTCTGACCTTTTTTAGACTTTTTTCCACAAGGAATGAAGCTCTGCTCTCCTTCCTCTTCCACTGAGAGGAGATCCCAGCCCCTTGCTTTGACCACCTCCACGAGGGCCTGTCCAAGTCCACCCCAGCACCTCGCCAAGTGAAGGACCAGCCACCTCCATGGCCCACCTGAGAGGTCAGAACCTTTCCGTGGACTGTGCTGCCCCCGAGACCTCTCTGGGAATTTGGAGAGGGTGGGAAACCTCACATCACCCGCCTGGGATGGGAAATGTTGAACAAGGGGAACACCTCCTTCCCTTCCCCCTCCCCTCTTCATACATACTCATCTCCTGCATCTCTCCCTCTCCTGCTCTCCTCTGGTGTCACAGCAGAGGGTTAATCAAGGTGGCCACAGATCAGGCACAGTGAGACCTTGGTAGGAGTGAGGAGCATTAAATGTGCCTGTGAAGGGTGTTTGGTCTAGAGGTAGAATCAGAGAATCATAGAGTTGTTCTGGTTGGAAGAGCCCTTCAGGATCATCAAGTCCAACCATTAACCCAGCACTGCCAAATCAGCACTAAACCATCTCCCTCAGCACCACATCTACACATCTTCTAAACACTTCAAGGGATGGTGACTCCACCACTGTCCTGGCTGTGACCCTGGGCACCCTGCTGGGGGTGAGCTGCTGGAGCAGGGGGTGGGATGAGATGATCCCCAGAGGTCCCTCCCAACCCCACCACGCTGGGATTCTGGGGTTTGTATGGTGACATTTGAACTTCTCCAAGGGTGGAGGTTCCACAATGTTCCTGGGCTCTGCTGAGAGAGCTGGGAGAGGCTGTCAAGGATCTGAAGCTACAACTGCAACCACAGCTTGCCTGGGGGTTGTTGCATCTCCCTGGTGTAACCCACGGACACTGTGGGGCTGTGGATGAAGGGACCTGGACTGAGGTGGCACCAGAAACCAGGCAGAGAGGAGAAAGTGCAACCCACCCCGAGCTCCACACCGCTCCCCAGGAACCTCCTGGGGTGTCTCAGAGGGTTCCTCAGGGAGGTGGTTGCTGTGGCTGGACGCAGCCAGGCAGGATGGGGTGGAGCAGGGGTGGAAGACCACGGGGTGAGGAGCCAGAGGAGAGACCCTCTGGGCTGCGGGGATGTGGAGGGAGGTTGTGCAGAGCGTGGCCCTGCAGGAATCCAGACGGATGCTCCCGGGCCCCCGGGGGCTCCCAGCCTGAACCCAGCACACCCAGTCCCGCCAGGGAGGCTCTCTGTGGTTCTCCATCCCTCGCTGCTCGCTCCAGCTCTTACAGAAACCAGCTCTATTAATATCCCCCTCTCTTCCTCTCGGCCCATTATTCTCCTGATGGCCCAAATTTCCAGTTAGCTCCTCTCCAAATTTGAACGATTGCTTCCCCCTCTCCTCTCCACACCCCTCCCAAGCTTTCCGAGAGATGATGTCACTGATGACCTATATTCTCCTTCCTCTCAAGTGGCTGGCGCCGGGGCTATTAGATCCCTGCTGCTGGGCTGTGATTGGCTGACAGCCAGTCCCAACCTCACAAGTAACCACGGCCATTCACCAGGAGAGGGAAACTCCAGCCTTGCCAGCAGAAAGGCAGAAGAAGGAAGGATGGAGCTGGCTGGAGCCTACTCTCGCCCAGGGGGGGACGTGACCAGGGAAAGGAGGAAGAGTCAACAGCTTTGACCCGATGAAGGCAGCCATGGAAAGCATCTTCACCCTCCTACCTGCTGCCAGGGTCTGCCAGGACCTGGTGGCCGAGCCCCTGTGGGCTGCTGGTGGGATTGCTTCTCCTTTGAACCATCTTGCAGCCCCGTGGCTCCTAAAGCACCGTGGACACTGGTGGGAACAGCATCTCCACGTGTGGTAGCCCAGAAGAGCCATTGGGAGAGTCCCTTGTGTGCCCGGGGGGCTCCAGCATGTTGTGTTTCTCTGTAAGCCAAAGCACCGTGTCAAAAGCCAACCCGTGGCTGTGTGGGGATCAACTCTTCAGGTTCTTCTTGTGCCATGACTTGGTGGAGACCCTCAGCCCACGTCCGAGCAGGCAGCACTCCCCAGCACCAAGGCATCAGCCAGCAGAGGGACCAAAGCTCAACCAGTCCATGGAGAAGTCCATGAAGAGTTGGGAAAGACCTTCCAGGTGGTGGGAGGAACCAGGGCAATGCCCCCTCTGCTGCCCACAACTCTGGCCAAGGCAGCCCACTTCTAAACCCTTCCCAGGAGCCACTGCTGGATCTCCTCGGGGCTTCCATGTCCCGTTTGGTCCCAGGCTGGGAAGAGCTGCCATGAGCTGATGCCTTTGGTGCCACCTGCTGCTGGTCACCCCGAGGCCACGTTCCTAAGAGAAGAGGGAAGCAGAGGCAGGGAGGTCGTGAGGAGAGGCAGGAGGAGAGGTCCCTTCCCCTCCTCCAGCCTTGGCCATCACTGCCATTTCTGTTTTGTGGCCCCATTCTACACTTTCCCAGCTCTTCAGCCTACTGCTGTTCCCTGGTCTCACGAGTCCAGCTGGGGACTTTTTAGAGCAGGGTCCCCCAGGAAACTCTGCCCATGCAACCTCCCCATCCCAAACCCCTCATGCCACAAGCCCACCTCCCCCTGACCAGCTCCCACAGCGGGCAGGAGGCTCAGTGGAGCAGAGGAAAGGCCCAGTCCTGCAGGGAAGCCATCCCAAAAGCCAGCTCTGACCTCCTGCTTCTCCCCAACCAGTTGCATTTGACCAAGAGGTGAGTTTTTGGCTGGATGATCCAACGTCCAGCTGCAATGACACCTTCGTGGCACCCAGCCCCAGGGGTCCTACTGAGCCCCACCCAAAGGGACACAGCAGCCACAGGGCACAAACCTGCAGACTGTGTCTTCATCCAAAGGGGATCCCTCCTGGTCCTCACCTCAGTTTATTCAGCAAAGGGAGCTCCCTAGGAATTAACCCAGTTAGGAACTCCAGCAAGAGAGAGAGGGAAAAAAAAAGAAAGAAAGAAAGAACAAGAAGAAAATGAGGAAGGGGAAGAGAGGAAAAACAGGGAAGGAAAGAGAGAGTCTTGGTTTTCTGAGTTAGAAGCAAAATTATCTTGATTTCCATTTGAATAATTCATGTTTGCCACGGGCCATGTATTCCTGAGCTTGGGTGTCAAGTGTTTATTGAATATATCTCTTGACAGGGCACTTGTGTGATATTCAGCCATCGCCAGAGAGCTGAAAAAACACACACAACAAATGTAAAAGGAGGGGGGAAAAGTGGAACGGCTGAACTGACGGCTTCCGCCACCTCCGTTTGAGAATAATTGCTCCAAATGAAGCCCCTTTCCTTTCAACAAAGAGCCTCCCCCCGCCCCCTCCCCTACCTGGCAGCCCAGAGTGGGTGATGGGGACCTTGGCCTTGCACCCAGAGGGAGGAGATCTGCCAGGATCCTAGGAGATGAGCCTGGCAGGTGCTGGAGGAGCTGGAGCCTTCCTCACCTCCTCAGCTTCTGACAGGACGTGGATGTGATGCTGCAGACCAGAGCTGTCCCATCCCAAATGCTTCCCAAGCCCCCCCCCGTGCAGGGACAGCCCCCATATTACTCAGGCGTCGTGCAGGGACAGCCCCCATATCACTCAGGCGTCCCAGAAACAGTGAATCTGGTGGCAGAGCTGCCACCAGCTCTGCAAATCTCTTGTGCTGCCAAAACTCACTCCGAGGCAAGACTTTGCCGTGGCTGAGGTGGCCCCACGGGCATGTTTCTGAAGGATGAGTCCTGCAGAGCTGGTGACATCCAGGTGTCCCTTCTACTCGGGTGTCCCTGTCAACCCACACCCCAGAGAGGTGGCTGCAGGGCTGGCAGTGGGGTGACTCCTCATTCAGCCTTCTCTTCAGGGGACCTGTGAGGAGACACACAAGAGGATACACGATAGCGTGTGGCTCGTGGTGGGTACCTCCTGGCCCACGGCATGTGGCAAACAGGAGATGAAAGCTCCAGCCTGGCAGCAGGCTAGAAAGTGGAAAAAAAAACACCCACGTGGGGAAGAGCAAGGTGAGAACGAGCCCCTGCTCAGATCCCCTCTGCCTGGTGAGGACCTGCTGGAGGCTGTGCCTGAGGACACGGCCCCTCCCCAGCCCTCTCTGGCTCATCCTGAAGCTGAGCTGCAGAAGGGAAACCTCCCAGCAGCTGTTGGGCTTGGTCTGAGCCCCAGTGCCAGACTGAGCTACCCTGGGGGCTGGCAGGACCTGCCTGGTGAAGGGTTGTCCACTCCTAGCCCGATGGGTGGTGTGGGGAGAGGGTGGGTCACTGTGTCACCACTGGAGCTGATCTCTGAGGCACGGAGCTGTCGGTTCTACCACAGCAGCTCTGGGGAGGTGGTTCTGCAGCAGCTGGAGCAAGTTCACTTGCAAAGTCAGGGTCTTCTGGTGGGAAACTGGCTTGGATCAGCACTGATGTGGCCACCAGGACCAGGGCAGGGATTGTCGCCCTGTGCTAAGCACTGATGAGGCTGCACCCTGGATCTGGGGGTCAGTTTTGGGACCCTCACTCTTAAGAAGGACCTGGAGGGGCTGGAGCGTGGCCAGAGAAGGGCAACAAAGCTGCTGGGGAAGGGTCTAGAG
>NW_008625207.1:0-24935 GCF_000691845.1 Merops nubicus
GTCCCTTCCAGCCCAGACGTTCTATAAAGGTTACAGAGCTTCTGACTTCCCATTCCCTGGTGCAGGGAAACTTTTTTGCCCTGGTTTTAGGGCAAAAGTTGTCCTGTGTTGTTGGCCCCTCTCTAACTACCCTCTTCCTTGTCACGTTTCCTCGTAACAACAAGTTGTCTAAACCTGGGCCACTCATAAAAGTGAAATAGGTGAATTAGTAAGAATTAATGAGCACAACCATCCCTTAAAAATCATTGGAGTCACGCTGATTTATTCCAGCTGAAGGTCCTGCTGGCACATGTGTGGAGACACTGTGCTATCTTTTCAGCTGGAAGGAAATATAATATCATAGTAAAATATCCTACCAAACCCTTATGAACTTTTGGGCTAGAATTTGACCTCCTGGGCTGACTGCAGAGCATGTAGTGCCTCTCCCACGCCTGCAATTATTAGATCTATTCTAGGAACCAAAGCTGAACTTGCTGTCCCATTAACCCAAAGCAAAGATGAATTAGCAAAGGTGGGAGGTGAAAGGTCTATCTGCAGCCTTGCCTGGAGTCAGATGGAGGGATCTGAGGGAATTCTGCGTGAAGCACAGCAAGCTAAAGCCTCAGCCTTGGGCCTTACAGCCATTGAGTTTAGGTAGATTGATTTCACACCTTCACTCACTTGCTTCAGCTTCCCGCAGCCCTTTCATGTGGCCAGATTTAAAGCCCAGCAGAGAAGGAACATCCTTAGCTGGAAAAATCAACTGTGGCAAATCCGTGATAAAAGTCAATCTTCCATGCACCTTTGGTTTACTGTGTGTTGTAACAGATTAGACGTTTCTTTTATCCTGCTGGATTCTCCCCTGAGCTCTCCTTGGTGCAGATCAAATGGGAGGTTGCTGTGCTTGGCTGTCCTGCGAGCCCAGCCCAGCCAGCAGCCACCCCAGAGCACTCCAGTTACCCCAAACTACAGACCCATACAGAACTGTGCTGGCATGGCTGGTATTTCTTTTTAGGCACATTCTAAGCAGCTGTGATTTCCAGCTGACTTTCATTCTAGGGAAATCTAATTAGCTGTGGAGGTTAACTAATGGGTGGGGTAATGTGAGTGATATTTGTCCAACGTTGCAGCAACAAGGGGGTCACCTCCCCAGACACACTATTTCTGGTGCTGTTTCCGGAGCTGTGGCCCCTTTCCTTGCTGGTTCCTTTTGATCTGAGCATCCCTGGGGCTCTCCACTGCAAACACTGGCTTACAGCTAGTTTATTCTCTCTTCCTGTCTTATGCTGCAACCTGAAGCAAGTTGTTGCTCTTGACACAGGACAAAATAAAGCCTGTATTGTTTCCTGCATCCTCTCCAGTCCCAAATCCTCTTTCTCCACTTCAAAGGAGCTAAATCCAGCTCATAAATTTGGCAACTGCAACTTCAGGGCACTTCTAACCTGAAAACCAAGATGGTTTTATTGGCAGTGGTGTGATCCTAGGCATGTTTTGCAAGAAGCATCTCCCAGAGCTGAAAGGTGAGGGTCCAAAGGTGGGTGCTGCAGATGCAAGCTGGGTCAGTCCTTGGGGAAAAGCCTGACCTTGCAGAAGGACCTGCAGGAGAGCTCTGGGCCCCCCTTGGCTTTGCTGGGTATTCATCCCACTGAATGAGTGCAGCTCCAGCTCCCAAGGCTGAAGCTCGAGCTGGCTGAGGCATCTCCATCCAGCCCTGCTTTGCTTTTGCTCAGCCACAGCCTGTTTGATCTTTTCCCAGGCATGAGGAGATAACAGCAAGGTCATCATGGAGTTAGGAAATCCTCTGGGCTCGCTGGAGCTGGGGGTGAGGCACGGTGTGCAGGGCTGTGACCTCCTGAAGGACTGGATGGCTTTCTGACAGCCCTGTAAATTAGGATTATGGGCTGCTCGTGTCGCTGGTGCAAAGCAGGGGAGGGTCAGTGGGGCAAGTTAAAATCCTGGATCTCCTCCGAGAGCTGGAGTGTGCTCTGGAGAGGCAGAGCCTGGGCCAGGTCTGGGGCTGCGTGTGCCAGTCGGGGAGCTGGGCTGCTCTGACATGTGCTCCCATTTATAACTGGCAATTAAGAACAGAAAAAAGTGAAGAAGAAATGCCTACAGTCACCATGCCTTCGTCCAGGAGAAAGACAGCTGGGTTTTCTACCTGCTGCTTCTTTCTGGGAGAAGAAAGAGGAGGAAGAGGTGAGTAAGGCAGGGGAAGAGGTAGTTTAATCTGGAGTGAGGCATGACCAGCTTGGCCCCGTTGTGAGCCCTGGGGGGGATGTGGTGGAACATCCTCCTCAATCACAACCAGCAGTGCTGGGGACAGCTATGGGAAAACAGTGACCAGAACTCCTCCTCAAGATGTCACACGGGCTTTGTTGTATGTATCCTGCAAAAAAATGTGCTTTAATCCTGGAATAGCGGGGAGAAAGTCTGTGGTTCCATCCATAGCATCTAAGCTAGGGATTAAAAAGCAACCACCTATCTCTGCATACCCATAAATGGCTAATTTTATGAGGCAGGGCTGCGGGGACAGGGTGACCTGGTTTGGGGTGATTCATGCACACCAGGGCAGGAGGCATTCCTTGTTCAAGGTGGCTTTCCCTCAATCTGCTCCGTTGTTGTGTGAGTAACAGGGAACCTCAGCTCTCTGTTATTAATATGCCATCAGACCATATGTTCTCAGCCTCAGCCCATATGTATTTTTGAAAAGAACCACCTGTGAGTAATTCTGCCTCCTCAGAGTAGTGAGTAAAATCTGCTTCAGGGGGTGTGTGTGCACCACGAGGGAAGGGGAGCTGCAGGCTTGTCCTGAATTGGTAGGATTGTCCCTGTATTTGGGTCCTCCCTGTTGTGGCTCAGGGGTTACCCAGGTCCCTGTGCCACCTCAGCCACCTCACTTCTGCAGGCAACCAGCCCTGAACAAGAGGCTGCTGTTGTTTTTTTGATGGGGCTGTTTGTCTCGGGTTATTTTAGCAGCTGTCTTGAGGGGTTCATTGGGAGCTGGTCTTGCTGCCGGTGAGTCACCTCCGCTGCCAAGGACAAAACACAGACCTGCCCGGGGATGCCAAGGATGCAAGGCTGACCTGCTCGGGGCTGCTGGCAGTGCTCTGTTACCCCAAACAGGCAGAGGTGTGTCCCTGGCCCTGGGCAGAGCCTCCCTGGTATTTTCCTCCACTTCATTTTTAAGGCCATTTGAGTGGCCCGAGGGCCTTTTCAGAGCTCTCGGAGCCTCTCGGCCACTGCAGCCCTGGGATGCTCTGAATACAGTTGTGCCTTTCCCATTTTCTGAGGGCATCAAGACAGAGAGTTAGAGCTCCAAGCTGGTGGGGCTGGCTGGGAAGCAGGCAAAAGGCAGAGCTGTTCAGAGGGGTGGCTGCCACTCAGAGAGAAACGTCACCTTTTTGGTTTTGGGGGAGACCAACACGTTTAGCAGCAGCGAGCACGGGCCAGTGAAAGTCTGGCAGCAGCTATTGTTTGCAGATGCAGGAGAAAATGTTTGCTAAACACGTTATGAATCAGTGTTTTAATGGATTGAAACCACATGCCTGTGTGGCTGATGTGTATATTTTTTCAGGGTAAAATGTTAATGAAAAACTCTTGGAGGAGGCAGTTCCAGTAAACGGCAGAGCCCGTGTCTGTGCAGTGCTGGGAGCACACGGGAGAGGCACATTCACTGCTCCGGCAGGGTCAGACCCAAAATGTTCTCTGTAGGAAGGGGAAGGCACAACTGAGGAGCTGTTTTGCATCCCTGCCCCTGCTATCCTCACACACGTGGCAAAGGGCAGCTCGGGCACCTGGGGTTGGCAAAAGCTTCTGCAGGGTGCTGTGGAGGGAAGTCTGCGTGTGTGGAAAGCCGGCACCTTGGATCGCTCCTCTCTGTCTGAGCAGGCTGCCTGGAATGCACACTGACTTCTCTTCCCCTTGCAGACGGAAAATATTCCTCAGTGGAGCCCCAGTATTTGACTGACAAAACAATAATATTCCCTTTAAGCCTGTCAGGTAAACAGAGGCATTGCTGGCATCGCCAGGGAGGCCCCGACACCAAGCCCTGGCTGCAGCCAAGGGCTTCGAAGCACAGCACGATGCTTTCCAGCATGAGCTCTTAGCAGATCCAAGGGCTGGAACCCCTCTGCTGGGAGCCCAGCAGGAGAGTTGAGCTGGGGCAGCCTGCAGAGGAGGAGGCTCCAGGGAAATCTTCCTGCGGTCTTTCAGGACTTCCATGGGCCTGTCAGAAAGCTGGGACAGACTTTGGAGCAGGGCCTGTTGGGACAGGACAAGGGGGGGATGGTTTGAAACTCAAAGAGGGAGATTTAGGCTAGAGAAAAGGAAGAAATTTTTTACACTGAGGGTGGTGAGCCCCTGTCCCAGGCTGCCCAGAGAGGTGGTCACTGCCCCATCCCTGGAACCATTCCAGGTGAGGTTGGCCAGGGCTCTGAGCAACCTGCTCTAGTTGCAGTTGAGTTGTCCCTGCTCAGTGCAGGGAGGTTGGACTAGGTGACCTTGGAAGGTCCCTTCTAGCCCAAACCATTCCATGATTCTATGATTTACGCCTTGCTCAGACTGGAAGAAGTGAGCAGGACAACAGCACCTTGCTGGAACTGCACTGCAGCCAGTGTCTGGGTGTTTTTCTGTCACAGTGTGCCTGGGGTGGGGGTTTAAAACCACCTGAACTTTATACTCCAGCTTTTACCAGTGCTCAAAATGTGAGTCTAGGGAAAAATCCACACTTTGGGGCAATTTCTCAGACTTCAATGCACTGCAGCTGGTCAGTGGAGTTGTTCAGAAGCAGCCACAGCAAAGCCCCATGCCTTGGGACAGAGGGGCCCCAGATCTGCTCCTCTGCTCACTTTGATGAGAAGGTCACCCTCGGTGTACAGCCAGCAGCACCAGCAGGCAGCCAGCTCCCAGGCACCCACCAAATGCCATTTTGGGTAGGAATAAGGCCAATTGCTGCTTCTCTGTGTCATCCAGGGCACTGAATCAGCAAAGTCCTTCAGCGTATGCTTAATGTCGAGCTCATTCAAGATTCAATTAAAGGACATTTGCTTATTTTAGTGCCTAGATGTGGCTCAGATACCAGGTACATCTGCTGGATGTGCTTATTCCCTTTCTGGACTGCTTTCCTTTCTGTGCCATTGGGGCAGCAAGTGCTTGCTCATCCCCATTCTACTCCAACTGTGAAGTTTCACTCTTTTTGAGAAGAACTAGGAAGTTGTAAATCCTGCAAAGAAAGAAAGAAAAAGCCAAAGGGGAGAGGAGCGTGCAGCTCAGAAAAGGGGAAATAAATCTGAGTGAAGATGCATTTTAGGCTCACCAGTGCTACACATCACGTGTCAGGGTCTGGAAGGGGAATGGGTTTATCAAGTCCTTTGCCTTTCTTTTATCTCCCTGTGGTGTGTGTTCACAGGGGAATTCACTGCACCAGCCCATAGCACCTTTTTCTGGTCCTGGTTTTATACTTCTAGTCTCAAATGAAGCTTCAAAGTCAGCTAGGTCTTGTCCTCACTAGCAGTGGCTTCCAGTGTGTAGGACCAGCGAGCTGTCCTGGGATGGAAAGAGTTTGTAGTGGTGAAGGAAATGTTTTCTTATACAAGAATACCACGAGGTATGGCACCAAAAGTCTATCTTGGCCTGGGGATTTGGCTGGTCCTGCTCCTAAGCAGGGAAGCTGTGCAAGGGAAAGTTTCCAGAGCAGCCCCAGCCTTTGTTTATGAATCATTTGAATCACCCATTTAATGTAATGCAGAAGGATTAACCCACTACAGGTTTTTTTGAAAGGAAGCTTTGAAAAGTTCAGTCCCATGCATTGGAGGGGGGTTTTTGAGAGCAATGACTCAATTTAATCTTTCTGGAAGCTACTGCTTAAGCCTGTTAAATACCATAGGATTTCTCATGGGCTTGAGGATGAATGAGAGGTAGCAGACAGCTAATGACCAACACTGACTATTCCAGCTGCTGGGTTTTGTTCAAGGACTCTCTTTCATAGGGGCAATCTTAAATGTCACGCCTCGAACACGAAACAGAGATATTTCAAGATCCCCTTTCCCGGTGATCTCATGTCTACACCAGGGAAACCTTAATTATAAATCATAGTAACACCAACAGGGATGTTTCATGGCCATCCCTGCAGCCCCTCCTTGCAGCAGGAGCTCCACTCCCAGCCCGTCCTCCCTATCTGCTCCCCCCTCAGACTGTGTTTACAGCACCGGCGGTCGGAGCAAAGGGAGGAGCGGGGTTTTGGCTTGGGTGATTAGCACCAAAAATAAACCCCTCTGCCGAGAGCCACGCAGCACTGGGAATCTTGAGGAAGGCTCCTGCCCAAACACAGACGGGCTGCCTGGGGTGGAAAATTAGAGGTGGGTTTTGGAGCAGGCGTGGGCGGCAGGTCGCGTCCGCAGGGCTCGCAGGAACCCGCGCTGCCTTGGCGGAGACGAGGGCTCAAAGAGCTAGTCACTCACACTGCTGGAAGGCAGAGCAGGTTCTGATGGGCTGTCCAAGTCCATCTGGTTGAGGAGAAAGCCCTGAAGTCATCAGGGATAACCATGTGGGTGAGGAGGTGAGGCCAGTGCTGCTCAGTTGAAGATTCCCTCCAGCGTTTGAGTTTCGGACTAAGTTAGCTCAGATGTCTTCAAAGCAAAAGCTCTGATTCTGCTCTTTCTTGAGCTTATCTAAGAAAAGAAAGAGTCCCCTGAAGATGGTGATTAGCTGGTGGAGATCATGACTCCTTGGGGGGTCATACTTGTGGCTCGGGGCTTATCTTGGAAATGGTGAGTGCACCAACACCCACCTGAGCAAAGGGCCAATTTTGTTGGCTGCCAAGCATGGATGTCACTCACCAGCTTGGTTAGTCACAACTTCATCCTGGCACCATCACAACAAAGTGACACAACAGCCCTTCAGCATTATCACCTCTTCCCACCCCAGGGTACGTGTTTAACAGGGCTGGTCTAAGTCAGAGGAGGTTCAGCTGATGGTAACTGAGGGCTGCTAAAAGCAAGAAATAGATCTTTTCTGGGCACTTTTTCCCCTCTTACAGTGTGAGCTAAAACATCTTGTCTGGATAGTCTTGCATAAAATGAGATTTCAGTCTCATTCCACACTACTGAATACATCCAATTAATGCTTTAACCTTAATTATCAGCCCTAGTTCATTGACCTGTTCCTATACAAAATGCAGCTGGTTTTAGAGGACTGAGTAGGAGATGAAGGAGCAAAGTAGGGCTGTGTGTGTACAGGTTAAGATTGAAACCATGGAAGAAAGACTTCTCAGGCAGGACTGACAGAGCCTGCTAGAGCCAGCCTCTTTTCTTCAAAGATAGTTTCCACATTATTGATACATATAGTTTTGGCTTTGCCTTCTGGCCTTTGTCACCTATGCTTGAAAATGTCTGCTGCTGAGAGACCATCTTGTGTCACCACCTTAACAGATAATACCAGGCTCTGCTGGCTCTCTCTGTTGAGATGTGTCCCCAAGACTTTGCCTCTCCATCTGCCTCTTCTGCACTAAAAAACACCTACAGCTTTTGAAAACCCGGAGAATCAATCTCCAAATCCATATTTTCAGAACAACACGAGCATGTGCATGTGGTGTCAGAAGAAGATGAGTGTCTATGCAGTTCAGGAACAGCTGTCCCTGGCAGCCTGCCCCAACCAGTCTCAACAAGGAGCCAGACAGGTAGCCTGCTTTCAACAGCCCCTGGGGTCCCTTCTGAACCACCCTGGTGTATTCATGAGAAAAATAAAATAAGCATTTTGTTGTTGTTGTTAGCCTGTAGGAATGGCACATTGGTTTGGGTCCAAAACGTGAGATTAAGCTGTTCTAAGACAACATGTGCTGTGGTGAGGACAGCATGTTTCCACCAACGACACCTGGCAGGAGGAGTTGAAAACAATGCTGAAATTGTGCCAATCTGAAGGTTTTCTGGAGTTGATGGTGATGTGGAATGGGGACAGGTGTGGCCATCTTTTCAAAATCGCCCAGAGCCAGTGTTTGAGGGACCTGGCAGCAACTGGCAGGGCCAGATTTTCTAAGGAGGTCAGCATTCAAGGTGTGGAGCTTGCTTGGAAACCTGTCCCATGCTATCTGGCAGAGAAATGCATACCTTGAGGGTGCAACAAATGTTTCCCTGCTGCACCAAACGTAAGGAGACCTAAGAGCCTTCTCCAGACCCCTGGACACCGCCTGGCAGTGGTAACTGCCTCTCCTACTGCCATTCTGAAGTGAACGAGGAATCCCTTTGAGTTATCTGGCAGCTTGTGGCTTGAAAGCAACTACTGCCATTTCTCAAAATCTGTGTAATTCGCCTCCTTCTGCTCTCTCCCTTTACCTCTTCTCATAAAACCATAGAATTGTTTTGGTTGGAAGAGACCTTTCAGATCAGTGAGTCCAACCATCCCCCAGCACTGCCAGGTCCCCACTGCCCCGTGTCCCTCACACCACAGCTCCACGGCTTGGAAACCCCTCCAGGGGGGGGGACTCCACCACTGCCCTGGACAACCCTCACCGGGAAGAAATTGCTCCTCAGGGCCAACCTCAACCTCCCCTGGGGCAACTTGAGGCTGTTCCCTCGCATCCTGTCCCTTGTCCCTTGGGAGCAGAGCCCGACCCCCCCCTGGCTCCAGGCTCCTGTCAGGAGCTGTGCAGAGCCAGAAGGTCTCCCCTGAGCCTCCTTTGCTCCAGGCTCAGCACCCCCAGCTCCCTCAGCTGCTCCTCATAACTTCTTTCACTCTTGTTTTTTTTCTGCAGTTGGCTTGGATTTCCAAAGCATTCAGATTTGCAATTGTGATTCATTAATTGTATTATAGCAGGGATTGTTCCCAGTATGGTGCTGGGAGCTGTAGAGACACCTCCATCTGTCCCTCCTTCCCTACCCAGGGCTTGGGCAGGGTGGAAACAAGTCAGCTTCCCTGAGCCAGAGTGGGATGCTCGTCCTGCCTGCCAGGGCTGCTGCTCTTTATAAAGAGGTGCCTCCAAACCATCTCTGTCCGGCCTTGGGAGAGGTAAGGGTTGGATCCCAGCTCTTGGCATGCTCCATACTGGGCTGAACCAAACCCAGACAGGGACACCCATAAATTCTGGGAAAGTCTGGTTCTGAACTCTGTGGCTTGGACTTCTCTTTAATTACAGGCCACTGGTAAAACTGGTTGGAAAATGTTCTATATATTCTCTGCAAAAATGGTTGTTCCGTTAAAAAAAATTTCACAATTTTGTTCCTTCAGTATTGTATCTTTTTATTGAGGCCTCGCCTAGATTTAGTTGTCTCTTTGTTCACTTAGCTTCCATTTTTCCAACAAAGAAGCTGATGAAGTGACAGAAAATCAAATCCCTCATGTGCGTTTTTGTCCAAAAACTTGGAAAATTCCAACCAAAACAAAGAAGTGCTTGAGCCAAGAGCCATTTTTGTCAATGAAGCGGTCTGTGCAAAAGAAAATTGAAACCAGCCCTGGTTCCAAAGCTCAACTGGCTGTTCACCACACCCACTAAGGGCTGTGGGAGGAAGTCACCCCAGCACTCGCCACCCCAGGGCTTCACCCAGGGCTGCTGGCCCCTGCTGAGGAACCCCACCGCCTCGCTGGAGGCTCTGCCAGCCTCCTGCCAGCTGGTGCCCTTGGTGGCATCTCCACTTCTTCCTTGTCTCCAGGGCTGGAGAAGGCCCTAGCTGCTGTACATGCAGTGCCTCTGGTGATCCAAGCAGGCAGATGTTCCTGGGAAGTGAAGGGTGTGGAAGGAGAATTCTGCAGCACGTCAGTGGAAAAAAAAACCCTAAAGCCATGAAGGCCAAGCGTCTTGAGCAACGGTGCTTCCTGCAGAGCCAAACAACAGTGAGGACAACCACCTTTGGGAATTGATGATGTAGAAGTGCTCTTCTACCAGAGGAGGAAGCGAGGAAGTGGGAGGAAGCAAGTCAGCAAGAAAAGCCAACGCTTCTGAGCAGCATGACCCACATCCCATTGAAGTCTGCATTTTATTATTAGAAGCATCATTATTTGTATTGTGGTAGCATCAAGTGGCCCCAACTGGAAGAGAACTTCATTGTGCTAGGCACTAAACAAACACAGAGTGAGAGACACTCCCTTCCCCATGGGATTTGCTGGCAGAGGAGACGCACAGAGGGCTGCAGAGGACAGGAAATTATCATTTACTGGCATTCATTGTAAGTATAATGACACTTCTGTGCTAATAAGGCTGTCTCCCACTACCCTTAGTCCCATCTAGGGCCTGATCCAAAACCTGGGGGAGTCAGTGGAAAAGCGGACTTGAGCACAGCACAAACCAACACGTTCATTATGGTCCCTTCCTCCATAGCTGTCCACACAGCTCCTAAATATTCAAGAATTCTAGTTTCCAGCCACCACTGGCTGAATAAAGATGCAGCCTCAAGACAGAGCAGAGAAGAGGAGATACACTCCTCCCAGAGCTGGTAAATCAAATTTTAGGTCTATCAGCCTTGATTAAATCCTTTTTAAAGACTGACCCCAGACTATGCAGCAGTGCAGAGGCCACACACAAGGATGGCAGGTCTTGCTGATTCCCCTGGCCTCCAGCTTCATAAGCTGGAGCTTACTACAGCAGCCTCAGAAGGGAAACTTGAGATAGATCCAAGGTTGACAGATCTCCCTGGATTAAGGTCACTTGTTTTAAAAATTACTTATTTCCACATTCTACTTTTTATATCTAAGGAGCTGGGAGTCGCTGTGTACATCTTCAGGGAGAGTGGGGCAGCAAAGCATGTTCTCCAGGGACCTGAATCCTGAAAGACAAACCTTGTGCTGCCAGATATGTGGCAAATAGTTCCAATTCATGTCATTTTTAATCCTTCTATTTTATTCAGCTGATTAGTACCAGGATTCCAAGCCTGGAAGGTGATGAGAACTTTGCAATCCATCTGAAATGATGGGAGCTGCAGAAGAAAATTACCATTACAAGGTTGCAGTGGATGGTGCTTCAAGGGGGGCATCATTCTCTACTTCAAAGGCAAGGTCCAAAACCTTGCAGTGGGTCCTAGTGGGAGATTCCTGCAGCATGCATATGCAGTCTGCTGATGGATGTAAGATGGTATATTCCCAGTGCTCCTGCTGAGCCTGGCAAAAAGTCTCTGCACAACCCAGCTGAAAAAGAAGCCAGTGCTCCAGCTGCTCCCTCTGCAACATGTGGGAGTTTTGCCACTTGCCATGGGCATGATCAAGTCTGTTCTCGATGGAGGTGGAACAGAGCTGCTCAAAACTCAAGCAGAAAAAATCAAAAGTGCAAAGCTCCAGCCTCATCCTGTGGCCAAAGGCAATCTTAGGGCTATATGCTGGGTGCAGATGCACATTCCCACTGTCCATGCAGGGCTGCTTTTGTCTCCAGCTTGTGAGCCCTGTTTCAGACACAACCAACCAACCACCTTTCATTCAGGACCATGGCACAGAAGAAAAACCCTACACTGCAAAGCCTGACCCACAGCCACAGGGTCTGTGGTGGAAGAGATCAGTGAATGGTATTTAGCAGGTCACTGAGGGAGCTGCATCATCTGCCAGATGCTCCCCTAAGACTTTAGGGGTGTTCTAGCAAGGGCTGAGGCCAGGCAGCTCCCTGTAGCCTTCCCCAAAGCACCATGGGGTCTACCTGCTGGTGTCCCAGGAAAGGTGACATGAATGTGGGCAAGCACAGCAGCTTCTGCCCAGGTTTGTGGCAGCTCTGAGAACAGGAAACTCTCTAGACAATTGTTCAGAGAGGTGTGGGCAGGGAAACATTTGTGGGCAGAGACCAAAAAGCAAGAAAACCTTTCCAGCCCAAAGTGACCCCTTCCCCTTTTTATTGTGCACAAGGTATCTACCCTCTCTCTGACTTGAACGATGCTTCTTTTTCACAGGAAGATATATTTTGGTACTGAAGTATCAAAATCAGGCACTCAGATGGTGATGAAGCCAAGTACTCAGAAGGTAAGATGTGCCACCAAGAAAGAAGGATGCTCACTGAGCCTGTTGGAAGGTAAACATGCCCTTGTGTTAGGATCTTATCTCCCACTGTATGACTGCACAGTTTTCCTCGTAGGGCTCCTGTCTCTTTCCATGTACAAACTTGCTTGGTGAGCCATTATTCAACCTCTTGTTCTTCCTTGTTGTGCAATGTGTGGCTCCATGTCTTGTTGACTGCACACTGCTCAAACCCTGCTCTGAAGACAGAATTATTCACTTCCTCACGAGCTCTCTTAGGGCACTGATGACAACCATTAGTGAATTTATTTTTCGCTGTTTCCCCGTGAGGTGTGGGGGTGGTATTGTGCTTGCTTTATGGATGGCTTTTGAGGCAGAGGGAAATCAAGTCCAAAAGTGTTCAGCAGTTCTGGGTTTGGACATGATGTGGCTGCAGTCATGGTCCCATGAAGTGCTGGAGCTCCTCGAAGCCTGGCTGTCTTCAGATCCAGGCAGGAACTGGGCGAATGAGGAATGTATATTTACTGACCATCTGGGAATATTTTAAGTGACTTGCCTAATTGTGCCCAACAATTCTGAGGCAGAGGCAAGGATTTTACAGACTTTTTTTTTTTTCAGGTAGGGTTTCAGCTGCATTAACTCATTCTCTTTCTAAATTCCTCCTTAGTTCACTGCATGCTTCCCACCTCCTGCAACAACTGGAGTAGCAGCCCATCAGGTTTTAAGCAAGATCAGACTATCCATGGAGCACAAATGAGCAACCAGCAGGTCCCTTCTGAGCACTTCCAAACTGCAGCACCTCATCGCCTTGTAGCTTAGGCAAACTTCTTTTTTTCTCCCCAAGATTACTCCCCTTCCCTTGCCAAATTTCAGGTTTCTCTTCTGGAGAGTAAGGATGTTTCTCAGAGGGCAAGTCAATAGAGTTATTGTAAAACCAGCAAAATAACCTATTTTACTCTGTCCTCATTTCAGAAATGGCTGAACAGCTTCACTCGATGTCATTTAGATCAACAGAACCAATAAAACCTCAAACCAAGACCCTGGCAGGTCTTTGACATGGTGATGAAAGTTTGGCAAAGGTCTCGGCGAGCCTTAGCATGGAGGCAGAGCTACAGCACCAACTGTAACAGCCACATTCTACTCCAGGAGACTGCAGTGACCTCATCCTGTTTTGCAACTGAAGAAAGTGAGACCAGACAGTGATATTAGAGGTATTAAATCATTAAAGATTGCAGCGGTGCTGATCTTTGATTCAAAGAGTTTGCACACTCTTGTGCTGCCAGGTAGAGATGGCTGAAGATAGGGCTGAGCCCTGCACCCATCAGCAGTGACACCACCACGGCTGGAGCTCTGTCCCCTACACTGGCTGTGCTGAGATTCCAAGGCAGAAAGCTGGAGCAAGTCTTTGTTGTTCTTCCCTTTCTTATGGATTTCTGGGTGTGGAAGTAGTTTATAACAAAAACTGAATCACTCCCATGCACCTTTAAAAAGCAAACAGGCTTTAAAGGGGGAAAGTCCTTTGGAAAAGCAGGGCTGACTTGAGTCAGGGACCTGTGTGATGTGACCACTGAAGGGAGGGGTTAGTAAAGGAATCATAGAATGTGTTCTGTCCTGCAAAAGGCAGTGAAGTCAGGGAAGAGGGTACATTCTATCTGAAGTTTTAACCTGATGAATGGAGCCGTGGCAAGGGCTCCAATAAAGTAGGTCCTGTGTGGCTTATCCAGGAGACCCTTTCTGAAACCAGCCTCAGAGGTCAGAAAAGTTTCCTTAAAACTCTCACAGTGACCTACTTACTGTCCAACAGATTGCTGGCGATGTGCTGAGGCTGTGTGACCCTACAGGGACCAGAGATAGCTGGGACACAAGATTCAGATGTGATAAGCAGGTAAATGGTCTCTAGCTTCAGGATTTATCAGCATGGGTCTCTTTTAGCAGAGGCCTTTCAGTACTTCTAGGGGCCTGTCAGAAAGATTGGGACAATCTTTTTAGGGGTGATGGTTTTAAACTGAAAAGGAAGATTTAGACTAGAGAGAAAAAAGACATTTTTGCTGCTGAGGGTGGTGAGCCCCTGTCCCAGGCTGCCCAGAGAGGTGGTCGCTGCCCCATCCCTGGAACCATCCCAGGTGAGGTTGGCCGGGGCTCTGAGCACCCTGCTCTAGCTGCAGATGTCCCTGCTCCCTGCAGGGGGGTTGGACTGGATGACCTGGAAAGGTCCCTTCCCACCCAAACCATTCTACAGTGAGTCTCTGATGATTCTAAATTTCATTACCAAGGCCTAAAGCAAGAGCTCTCCTTCTGGTGGCAGATACTAACCACAGAAGTTCTTGATAATGCCAGTTAATAAAAAAATGGAATAAACCCTTCAAGGGTCCTGTGTGCTCTCCTTTAGGTGTTAATAGGTGCTGGTTAGTTCAGCTTTGCATCAGCCCAACTCCTCCCCATGCATGTGGTTTGGGACAGGTACCATTAGCACCCAGTGGTACTTTTTAATTGCTCTGTGCTTAAGGAAGTTTTTACGAGCAGATATATATATTGCTCACAAACTTTTCCTCTAAAAAGTCTTCTGTTTAGAGATCAGAGTGACAACCATCCCTTAATATAATATATTTAAACATCATGATAAAAATCCTCTCCGGAGTATCTGACAACATACTCTTCCACCAACATTGTAATAGATGGTTTTCTTCTTTTAAATGCCTTGCCATTAAAGTTTAATGAGCAATACTTACTTTCATTCTAAACTTATTTTTCTCCTTGACAGATTGGATACTTAGTTTGGATTTGTTAACACAGCTAGTCATAAAAATGTCTCCTTCAAGGAAACTGATAGATACTGTCTTTAGGAAATTGGGTTTTGATGCCTTATTTGATTTCCACAGCAAAATAAGTTCATATTTTCTTGTTTGGAAGAAATGAACACAAAGTGCTCTACGGAGCAAGCTAATAAGCTCATGCCCCTTTTTATTTGCCTGGGATTTAAGTTTATATCAAGCATAACAGATTGTGTAGCTCAGAAATGCCCTAACGCAGGACTGTACTTTCTTAACAACAGGGGGGTTCATTTGTGGAATTTCTCATCTAGCTTTAGATGTTTGCATGATTTTCCACCTTCTAGTCCTTCACTTTGAAAGATATGTAGTTGTACAAGGAGTAAGTAGATGTGAAATGGTGACTAAGGCTCACCTCTCTCTGTAGAGGTTATCTGTGGCATCACACATCTGAACCAGTTGTCTGGTAAATGTCCTTTGCAGTGTTTCCAGTTCTCACAGTTTTACTTCAAATCTCACAGTATTAATATTTCTCTTAACCTTTTGGTTTCCTTCCAGAAATGATTTCTGTCCTTAAATTTGGAAAGGGAAGACTTGACTTGTAAATTCTCATGCTTCGAGACAAGTATACATTTATTTTGAACCATAAAACAAAACAAGCTGCAAGGAAGGAGGGATGAGTCTGACTCATGATTTTTCTTACATTCAGTTTATCCTTCCTCTGATATACACAGACTCTCTTTGAGTAGTCTCTGTGATCTTGCCAAGCTTTGTGCTTCAAGAACAAACAGTTGAGGAAACCTCCTTGACCCCCTTAGTGCTGTAGTGTCTAATGGGTTAGCATGTTGATAAAAGTTGCAGCAGAGGAACAAAGCAAGTGATTCAAAGATGGCAAGAACTATTCATAGGGGGGAAAAAAACTGCTGAGCAAGAACATTCATAATTTCTTTAGCATCCTTTCCTCACAACAGCTGCCCTTGTTACCCTCTTCTCCAAAGCTGAGCTGCAGCACCTACTGATGAGCCTTTTCCTCACCCAGACAAGGGCGACACACAACTGCTTGATATTTGAAGACACTAAGATCCGCTGGAAAAGAAAAAGGCAGACCACAAATAGAGGGTAGAAACCCATACAACATCTCAGCAAACATTTCCTACTCTGCTGCAATGCCAGAGGATGATTCACCCCAGTGTTCCTGTTGCATAATCTTCCCCGCAGCTCAGGAGAATGAAACTACAAACCCAAAGGTCTCGCTGGGCTTTCAGTGACATTTATGTTCAGACTCAACTTTCAGTTAGGAAACTGTGAGTTTTTTCTCTGATGACAAAGGAGAGGGAACTGATAGAGTAAGGTGGTGTTTCAGAATTGATAAACTACTGATTGTCATCTCCCTTGGCCCAGCGTACACCCTGAGCAGGGCCACAGGCTGCGTTTGCCCTTCCTGACTTTCCCACAGATCTCATTGCAGGACCCATTCAGCCTGCCTGGTCCCTGAGAGGTGACAGCTGGACCCTGAAAGCCCAAAATCTTCTCCAGATAAAGCACATCAAGGCTTGGTTACTGGGGTGGAAGGTATCGTGGAGGCTCGCCCCACCCAAACCTTTCAGCAGCAGGAGGTCTGGAAACTCCAGGCAGATGTTTGAGCATCATGCACATGGTAGGTCCAACATTTTCCAAAAGCACCAGGCTTGCTGCACCCCTGTGGGATCTCCCAGGCGTGCAGGGAGCCCCAGGCACATGCACAGCCACCAAACTGCCTGTGGAGTCACCAGGGAAATCCCACCCAGGCACCCGCTTGCCAGGGAGAGCTGGGAGAAGGGAGTAAGGCAGGAGCAAGCAGCAAGGATCACTACTTCAGAGCCTCTGAGAGATGTCATATAGATACAACTATGTGTTCCAGGGGCCTGATCTACTATTTTTATTCCTTAAAATCAAGTCAAGTGAATTAGTGAATGCTGCACATCTTCAGAGGAATGTCAGGCTGAAGGCTGCATTCTTGTTAGGCTCTGTTATCTTGGGTCAGTGACTGGGTGCCAGGCTCTTTTTCTGTGCTGATTTGGCAAATACTGTTTCAGAAGAGCCAGTGTGAGCAGCACACGGGTCCTCCACACCTCAGCAACTTTCTGCTCTCTGTTACACCAGCGTGAGCCAGGTTAGTTCCCCCTTCAGGGCAGCATTACTACACACAATGTTATTTCTTCCCCTCTCTCTTGAGAGTAGAAAAATTTCCTTTATTCAGAGAAGAAAGAGAAGAAAAAAAAAAAAGCTAAGTATTCTGAGGGTAGCTTTGTTTTTCTCAGCATCTCTGTCGCTGTGGGATTTCCAGTGTTGCTGTTTTTCACATCCCCTCCCTCGAGCTGATACGTGATAGGGTCTAAATGAGCAAATGTCAATTTGTGGGGCAGATAAGACATTTGCTGAGTATTTGCCTCAACCAAACACCCTTTTTGTAGGGAGGGGTGCTCTGCAGCACAGCCTTGGCTCTGCAGGTGCGTGGCCCTGACTCACGAGGCAGAGCTGGCTCTTTCCTGCAGCAGGGAAATTCTCTTGCTGGCTCTCTGCCCCGTGCTCTGCCCTCTCGCCAGGTCTGGACGTGCCATCTGCATCTGAGGCTGTGTCTAAAGCATCCACGGGCCCGGCCTCGAGAGGAGAAGTGGGTGATCCCCAGGTAATCAGCAACAACTGCTGTCAAAACCTGTGGGGAATCCTGAAACTGAAGAGGCTTTAGGGTTTGAAAACAAAAGGACGGACTGAGGGCAGCCTCAGTGAAATGCAGAACTCTGCAAGCCTCCTGTTAAGGTTAGTGAAATGAAGGTTCCTCGCGTTCTACCACAAACCCAAGAGGCAGCTGCCTGTGGGTGGGAAAGGGCTGCCTGACTCACCACCTCCGAGCACTTCTTCGTGCCACCATGGGATGAGCGTGGTAAGCACCCTAGCTTTATCCCTACAAGCTAGGGTGAAGCTAAAGTAGGAGCATATGTCAAAAAGGGAACAAAAACTCATCAACTCAACCACAGCTGTGGCTACAGAAGGGAAGATGGGGTTTCACAGCCTCTCTCCTCTCACATCAGGACTGCATACCACAGAGAAGGAGGGGTAACCCACATTGCTCCCACCCAGGAATTGCCTCTGCATGGCTGGGAAGTACAGCTCCTGAAAAGAGGTCGTGCCCATGTGGGGGTTGGTCTCATCTCCCAAGGAACAAGCGTTAGGACAAGAAGAAGTGGCCTCAAGCTGCACAAGAGGAGGTTGAGATCAGTTATTAGGAAAAATGTATTCATCAAAAGGGTTGCCCAGGGCTGTGCCAGGCTGCCCAGGGCAGTGGTGGAGTCCTCATCCCTGGAGGGGTTTCCAAGCCGTGGAGATGTGGTGCTGAGGGACACAGGGAACTTGGCAGTGCTGGGTTAACAACTGGACTTGATGCTTTTAAAGCTCTCTTCCAGCCAAAATGATTCTGTGAGTCTATACTGGAGCCTTGCAGCATGATTCCCACATCCCACTACGATCACTGCCCTCGGCAGCAATGCACACAAGTGGTTGGGTCATTTGGATGAGGATGGGGAGGAAGAGCCTTGACAGCTAGCACAGGCATCAAGGTGTAGGTGTCTGCTACATCCCTAAAACTATTACATTAACTGGAAAGTCATCCATGAGCGGGAAGAAGAAAAATAATAAAGTGGGTTAATGGGTGGAAATACAGGTTTTAGATGATAGCCTGAACAGGGAGATAAAAAGCTGGGCCTGTGTTGGTAAGATGGTGCTGAGAGAGCTCACAGGGCTTACAGGTCACTCTGTGGTCCTTCCTCAGCTGCACTGGAAGCAAAAGGGAAAACACAAATATGCACATATTTAGGGGCCATAATTCATACCATAAATAATTTGCATGCCATGCTCTGTAAACTGAAAATTCGACCCAAAGAGGGCAGCTTTCCCTGGCACTGATGAGCAGGAGGGTGTCACCATTCACTCACAGTGGGGAAGCTGTTTTGAAATGATGGCAATACCTCCCCAAAAGGAAACTTTATAAATCATAGCTATTCTGCCTTAAAGTATTTGTGGAATTCTCAAGACGAGGGAGGAGGAAACAGAATTGCTGAAGGACTGATCATTCTCTATGCCAAGTCTTGGCCTGAAGCAAGTATTTATGGCCAAGTTATTAAATGGTGTCTATGAGGTTTCTAATGGAAAGGTTGGCACCACCTTAACAGCAGTAACTCTGCCAGGGGCTGCTGCAACTCTGATACCAACATCAGCTGTGGCTGCAGAAATGGGAAACAGCCTCTTGTTTGTTCCTCATTATGAAACAGGGAGGGCATATGTGCCTCCTGTGGAGAACCCCTTCTTCCTCTTGCATCCTCTAATTTGTAATCTCTGAGACCCTGTTTTAACTGGAAGTGAAGGTTTTAGCTTTACAGTGCTGCCCATGTACTCGGAGTGTGAAACATGACTGCACGTTAAGCTCAAAGTCCTGCAGAACAAACACCTTTAAGCATTCACTCAGATCCAGGCTAAATTAGGAGGGGAAAAAAAAAAAGTTTCAGTGTTTTGATGAACAAAGGCAGGTTTCAACATACACTTAATTTATTTGCAAAATTTGTGCCCAAGGCCTGCTCCAGAAGTGTTATGAGATGTTCCCTTTTACAGAAGAACTTCTAGAGACTTCTCTTTCCAGAGCCTAATGTTATTATTCCATCTTAATTCCTTACAGACCAGACTTTGCCACTTTCATTAATGCAAACCCATCCCTTCACGTTGAGCTGAGAATAGCTGAAAGTAAAAATCTGATTTAACTCTTAAAGTGGCAAGAGTGGAAGGGTATATTACAGGGAGTGCAGGCTCTTCAGTGCCTGTTTTCTGTTTTATCTGTGTTAACTGCTGTAGCATTTGGGCCTTTGACACTCATTGTTCACTGGAAATGGAATTGCACACTGTCATAACAGTCTATTAACAGCACTGAATTTCTACAGAACTTCACCTCTTTTCTAGAAGATAACATCTCTCTTCCCTTCCAAGGATAAAATAGCTTCCTTTCTTGCAGCAGTATATAGAATTGTGCTATTGCTTGACAGGGATGTCAAGTTCCCTTGACTGTTAAGGAGAGGGGAAATGTCTTTGTTGCACACTTCTGTTCTCCTTTCATCCTCTTCAGAGAGGCCCCCAGCTCAATCTAAACAAAATAAAGCCAGGGTATCATTTAAAAACAAAACGATTTTGAAAACTCTTTGATCTCCCTGACTTCCTGCTAAATATACAACCGACTGTTTCTCTACATCCTTGACCACTACAGGGCTGATTTTCTCTGTGGTTTATATTGTCTTAGGCACTACAGAAAATTAACATAGCATTGCCTATAAAATCTCTTAAAGACAAAGAAATCCAGCCCCTCCTCAGCTTCACCTTTGCCCTTCTGGGTTCTCTTCTTTTTAGCCCACCCACCCACCTTTGTGTTTATGTACCCAGAGGTCAGTCCATCTCTTTTGCTGAATTCCTGTTTTCCAGCTCTCCTGTCAGTCCACCTTCCCCTTTCCCCAGGCCAGTGAAGATCCCCTGTACACGTTAGCCCTGGAAAAACTCAGCCTCTCTTCCTCTGTCTATAGATTGTTCTGGGATTTTGTTTTCCCTAAGAAGCTTCCCCTGCCCTGCTCCACCAGCACTGCTGCCAGGTGATTCTGTTGACATTCCTCTGTCTCTCCTCCACCATGGTGTCTTTCTCCTCCACTCCTGCCCAAGGCTTGCCCACCCTCTGGGTGGGAAGAGCACCATTTACTCCTCCCCACACCTCACCACCAGCCCTGTGTGGTCAGGCCCTGGATTCTCTTGACCTCTCATTTCTCCTCACCTCTGACTCTCCATGTAGCACTCAGCTGAATCTCAATCCTGCCCTTCTCCTTTTCCAGAATTTAGACTTTTCCACTCTATTCATAATGCCATTTCTTCTCTCTCAAATGGCTTTATGCCTTCATTTATGCCTTGAACAACTGATTACCTTTTTTTAAAATATTTTTTTCCCCTTTTTTTTGAGGGGTGAGAATGGGTGGATGGGAACAAGACAGTCTGCTGTCAACTTTCTACACCTCAAGCTTCTCTCTTAACTGTCCAGTGTTGATCAGTCATAGAGCATTAATGACTCAGGCAACATCAATTCATTCTTTAGGCTGAGAAGGGAGTTCTATCTGATAGAGGTGAATATGTGGTAAGGTATTTAGGTCTTACTGTATTTGTGCAAAGCACTGCTCATAATCTATTGAGGTATACAAGTAGCAACAGGAAGTCTAATCCTCTATACTGGCAAACTGTTGACATTGTCTCTTCCAAATTTAATTACACTGAAGAAAAACAAAACATTGTAGCTTTAAGGACTAACTGCTCCATTAAGTGTAACATTTTAAGCAAGAGAAATGTTCTCACACAATGGAAAGACACAGAATGTTGCTCCATGCACAGATCAGATAAATTGTTCTCCAGCTTTCGTGACAGCAGAGACAAAAAGCTCTGTCTCCCACATTGCAGCAGCAACATCTGGGTGGCTGCCTTCAAATTTCTCCCCTTACTTGAGGCCTCTCTGTTCAAACAGCAGGAGAAAGGACCTTGTTTCATATGCCTCAGGTAGGGGGGAAATGGGCCAAGGCTGGATGCAGGCTGGGAGAGCATGATGGATGCAAGTTTTGACAGGACAGTGCAAAAGTGGGAATTGAGTTTGCATGCATCACGGGGAGATTTGCTGTCAGAATAATAGATCTCGTGGGGCTTTGAGTGGCTGATCAGAGAATTATTTTGCAAGTTGCCTGGCTTCCCTGCTTGCCTCAGAGGTATTTTATAAAATGAAACCAATATTTCATAAAATAAAGGTCCTAGCATATCAAAGCAAATTGCTACGTAGCACAGTCACTCTGCTTACCAAGTACCAACCGGATGCAGAGCAAAGGCCAAATTCTCTGCTTACCTCAATCCACTCAAATGCTGCCTTGCACCACAGCAGCTCTGTGTTCATCCTGCCTTACAGAGGTCTCCCAAGCCCAGCAGCAATGGACCTTTTCAAGACTTTCCTCCCATAGAGGCACAACCCTGTGATGAAGAAATGACATGGATGCTGGATCTTCTTCCCTGCTCACAGCACCGTTACTGCTTCCTGCCCCTTGCTCCTCAGCTCCCATTTTAAGAGCCAGGGGAAATTATTGACAATGGGCAGCATTTAAAAGACAGACTCCACACAATGCCAAGCTCCAGACCCAGGAGATCCTCAGTTTACAACTCACCAATGTTTGAGGAAAACTCACAAGTCTCAGAACTGTCAGAAGAAATAAAAACTGAGCTGACTGATTTTGAATGTGCCTCAATCTCCACCTCAGCAAAGCTGGTTAGGTTTTTAAAAATAAGCCAGAAAACAAAAGCAAAACCAAGCCCAGAAATCAAGGTTGAAAAGCCCATCTTTGTACACTTTCCCTCCAAACATGCTTTCTAGCCTGGTTTCCTTTCTTTTAGGAATAGTGCATCTCTCTGAAAATGGTCAGTTTTGGGAACCTTTGTACCTCTGGTTTTTCATTACCACATCTGGTCAGAAAGAGTGATGGTGCAGGAGCCCAGTTAACCATTTCTCACTTACTGAGGCAGCTTCACTGAAAGAAAAGTCAGCCAGGAGGTCAGCCCCTATAGACCAGAGCAGAGATATGTGCCCATTTACTACACATACAGCTTTATCCAGCTGTAATATATTATAGCTGTATGTATAATAATAATATTATAACTGTATGCTATGTTAATGCATAATAATTCATGTATTATTACAAGCAATACTGAAAGATAGATGCATTTTTTACAGGAATGTATAGAAAAAAGCAAGAATCAATGGATATTTAATAACTGAGTTATTGAATTCTGTCATATTTTTTTTACTCAGGGATCTTCAAACTCTTTACAAACCCTGATTTCTTGCTTGCAGTGGGTTTTAGATCAGGCCCCCCAAAATAAGGAAGCCAGTTCTCTTTTATTCAGCTCCTTCTTTGCACTGTAGGCGTAAATTGCATTTTACTTTAAGTGGGGAGCTGCAAACAACTCTGGTGCCTTTGGGGTAGGCAGGGAAAAGAAGTATGGCTGATTCTAAAGAGAAATTACTTGTCAGATCAACCTTGATAGCAGAGCTAATGAGGGCAATCACATGGGAATACAGACTCAGGCTTTAGTTTAATCATCGTTCTGTATCAGCTGCACTGATCCAGTTCTTCGTGACTAAGTCAAATAAATGTTAGGTAACTGAAATGATCCCTCATCTCCTTTACTTTTCACTCCCCCTCCCAATATCCACAGCATTTGTTTCAGTGACTTTAAAACAGGTAGATCTATAAAGGACATCTGTAAGGGCTGGTAAGTAAACAGAGGACAGCCTTTTCATGAAGTGTCTGAAGTTAAGCTATGAAAGAGATGTCTAAAGGCAAAAAATAGTAGTAAGGTCATAAAAAAACCCACGTGTGCCTTTGAAAATCTCTATCAAGGCTGTACCCAGCTGCCTAAATTGGCTTCCATTAACTTCACAGGGACTCTCTGAGTGCTGGAGTATGTGATTTTCAGTTCTACTCCCAGCTCCAAGGTGGGGGTGAAAGACCATCAATATTGGAAAAAAATGCTCTTTGATGCTTTACAAAAAGCCTTATAACCAGTGATGTGGCATTATCATTAAATAAAAAATTTCCTCAAGCCTCTTATCAAAACCAACAAGCAGCCTTACGTAGGCAGCTTTGAGCTTTGGTTTGAAAACTTGATAGGGATCCAAATTTTGCTGGTTAGCTCATCTAAAAGAAAAAAATAAATAGTAGAGGAACCCAACATGTTACAATAAAGCAGCGTTTGAGGTTTCCTTAATTTGTTCAGTATTTCAGGTAAATTTAGAATTAATTGCATGGCTCCCCAGCTCTGGTTTCTTTTGCACTGTTCCTACCTCTCAGTTTACTGCAAGCCTCACACAGGTGATGTTTCTTAAAGCTCTTAGCTCCCAGAAACATATAATTGCAGCAGAACCTCAGCCTTCATTTCATTTCATCTCTTAGGTGGGCCAAGATAAGGTAGGAAACATGAACCTTTTGAGATGCATTTGCTGATATGCTGGAGTTCTTGAGTGGGGAGTTTTGAATGCTTGAGTGGGTAATTCTGCCTTTAGCCTCCATATCAAGTACTACACTGTGTGCTTAAAGTGAATTTGATTTGGGTTTAGTTTTAATTTAGGGCAGTCTGCCCAGATCACTTTCCCCTCTCCTGACAGGCTTGGCAATGCTTTAGCAAGGCCCTGGGAGCCTTTCAGCCTCACTAGCAAAGAGCCCTCACACAAAGCACTTTATTTCCCCCCTGAACAAATAAACAAGGAGTAAACCTCCCTCCTCTCACACACAGGGAGCAGGAAGATTTCTCCGTGATTCTCTTCTTCTTTTGTGCCACTCTCATAGCCTAAGAAGAACTTGAGCTTTATGAAAATTTTATGACAAAGCAATGCTGCTTTTTTCTGTAGTAGTAAATACTCCAAAGAAGACCTAAAAGGAAAGCCAAGTTTTTGTATGTGTAAATGCACGGCTCATTGACTCTCTACGTCAGCTGCATTTGAGAAACCTCCTATCAATGTGACTCTGCTCTCTTCAAAATGGAGCAAAATCCCCAGCAGAAAGGAAGAGCAGGCAGATTGTAGTGGTTTGATTTTCCTTTATCTAATTTTTTTTTTTGTAAAAGTCCTGAGGAATGCACTTTCTTGGGTTACACATTAAACTGTCAGGAGACAAAATCAACACTTGGGATTCTATATGGAGCTTGAAAGGTTGCTCTACAAAGCAGGGCCCTACAGAGCTTCTCCCATAAATCTTCAAGTTGTTTTTCTTATCTAAGCAAGCTATGTATAAATATTAACATATTATTCATGGGCAAATAATTCCATGCCACTCCTTACTACTACTGCTGCTGCCTTAAAGAGGATTCTTGATTTGGATGAGAATGACAGTGCCTTTCTGGGGCCTCAACTGCATTTCAGGTTGGAAGAATTAAAACAAAACAGAGGGTAGTGGCACTTCTTCATGAAGGAAACCTCAAAAATGAAGAAGTAAGCAGCCTCAAACTGTTGGGTTTAATGTAGAGGAGCCACCACATAAAAACTACTGGCTAAACTCCAGAGTAGCTGAAATTAGTAAACTCCCACTTGACTTGAGTGAGGCAGGGCTGGGCTCCAAAGTGTTTGTTTTCCAGTCTACGTGTGCATGGCTGTGTGTTACAAGCAGCCCCAAGCTCTGCCCAGGT
>NW_008625207.1:24966-31539 GCF_000691845.1 Merops nubicus
TAGCAAGCAGACGGTGCCTGAGACACCCACCTTGACTCTGGATCAGGATCTCCCTACAGTGCTGGGGGTTCCATTCCAGCACGTTGGCCAGGCTGGTTTCTGCTACCCAAGACTGCAGCACTGTGGTGGGACTTCCCCCTCCAGTGCAGGTGGGGTTTTTGGTTAAAATGCTCTTTGAAAACCTCTCTTGTGCTCAACAAGGAGAAGTCTATTCCTTCAGAAGTGTATTCTTCCCGTAGAGGGGTTGACAGGCCAGCAGTTGTGGACAAGAGGCCATTGCAAATGGAACATGTGAAAACAGGGGCCTATTCATAAAAATAATATATTTATATTTACTTGTTATAAGCCTTTGCTCAGGATCTTTTTTAAAGTTTAGCTGGATATAAAATGCCCACTTCAAAAGCCAAAATGAAGACTTTAACAGATGTGCCCTGGCAAAGAAAAGGGTGTAGACACAGCAAGGAATTCAGAAGGGACAGACAGTCATATATGGACATAGGAAAAGAATCTCAAATAAAATGCTTGTGGTTGGGAGCTGGAGTTTTTGTGTTACCTGCAACGAGCCTCTGTGTTTGGGGTTTTGGGGCCTGGCCTACTCCTTTCTTTTTTTTCTGCCTGCAGCTTTTTTACTGGTGCTATTTGTACCACAAGAGAATATCTGTGTAATTTGACGTGGACCTCGGTCACTCTAGCAACCAGAGGAGGGAAATGTCTTACAAGGAGAAATTTCCCTCTAGCTGCAAATTTGGATCTTATCTGAACCACATGGCAGACTTTAAAAAATAGAACGTTTCAGGCTGCAAGACTTGGAAGGGGCAAGTGTTTGTGTGTGTGTGTGTGTGCTCACAGTCCGGTTGGGCCAAGAGCCTGACAGCAGCTACTTGTATGCAAAGTCTCAGCAGCACCCAGCACTTGCAGGTGCTGCCTCCTCACACAGCCAGGTGTTGAAAATCCTCCTCTCCACTCCACCAGGATATCTGCAGGGCCTGCTGGATGGCTATTCATGTAGACGGTTTTATCTCCTAGTTAATTGAAAGGATATTCATTTCAGGCTGTTAGCACATTTGTAAAGATTAGATCAGGCCTTATCCAAGTGATTGTGGTTCAAGCGAGGGCTCAGCCTCGGGAGGCTTTTGTGTCCCTGTGTGTACCTCTCCTGTCCTCCAAGAGCTGCGTGGGGGAAGATGTTCAGGTGTCCCAAGCAAGATGCTTTGTTGTCTCACATGAAGAAAACCCAAAACAAACCCAAGACCTGTCCTCATACTACTGACTGCCACCTCCCATCACTTATTGGACACATGTAAACTGTGGTAAGACATATCTAAGGCATATTAAGCTTTCAAAGCCAAGCCTTTGTGACCAGGGAAAAGCAGAATGAGGACTGTCATTCTCAAAACTCTGCTAGGTGTGTGTGTTTTTGAGGAGGTCCTTCAAACCCTGACCACCACAACGTCCTGCTTTACTGAAGCAGAGCCCTCGGCAGCTTCCCGTGCAGCTGTGTGAGCCCTGCTGCAGACCTGACCCCAGGGGAGCAGCCAGACCTCCTGAGAGTGAGGTGCACACAAGAAATAAATAAAATTTAGAGTATTTTGTGTCTCAGGTGGGACCTGGGGGTCTAGTAAAGGCCGTTTGCAAACCTAAGTCAGAAGCAGAGAGGTCTTAGAGTGTAGGAATGACCTCTCCATGGCTTGCTGAGATCAGCTCCAGCTCAGGAGTGCTCACACAATGGTGAGAGTATATTAGAAGAAGGATAATTCTAGATATGCTGCTGCTTTGTGTTTTTTCCTTAGGCAAAAGGTACTGCCACGGTCACAGAGAGGACTCTGGCTTAACTAGAGCTTTAGTCCCAGGTCGTTGTGTGACTTTTACACCCCTGAGCCTCTTGGAACACGCAGGTGAATGGGCTGGTGTGTGTTCAGTGTCATCAATTTCCCAGAAAGCAACTTTTTATTGTGTCAGTTCTCTCTCATGTAGCAAAGAAGAACTGCTATACCCTGAGAGGGTTTGTCTGAGCTCTGTGTTTTCACAGTGCTGAAGTTAACTTTGAAGACATTAACTTCAAATGACCTTGCTTTTTTCATGACTCACACCAAAAGTTATTTTCCTGTAGGTTTGTTCTGAGTGATTAAGGTAGGTTTGCTTGCATATAAATGCTGTTCTACATATATATATTTTACCTCAACCAAGGAAAGCTCCCACACTTTCCCTTGTTTATGCATATTCTATGTGACATAGATTCAAAGTTAAATGTCATAGCCCTTATTTACAAGTTAACATATGAATGTAACCCAATTTAAAGCTCTCTCCTTATTGTGACTGCTGCCTGTCTCTGCCTTCAGCATGGCCACTAGTTATGTGACGTGGAGCAAATGGAGATAATTATAAAATGGTTTGGGTTGGAAGGGACATTTCAAGATCATCTAGTCCAACCCCCCTCTGCAGGGAGCAGGGACATCTTGAACCAGATTGCCCAGAGCCCCATCAAGCCTGACCTTGAACATCTCCAGGGATGGGGCCTCCACCACCTCTCTGGGCAGCCAGTTCCAGTGTTTCACCACCCCCACAGGACAGAACATCTTCCTATAGTCTAATCTAAATCTATGTTGCTCTAGTTTAAAACTATTGCCTCTCATCCTGTTGCTACATGCCCTTGTAACCAGTCCTTCCCCAGCTTTCCTGTAGGCCCCTTCAGGTACTGGAAGCCCATCAGGAGGTCTCCCCAGAGCCTTCTCTTCTCCAGGCTGAACAGCCCCAACTCTCTCAGCCTGAGCTTGCAGGAGAGGTGCTCCAGCCCTTGGAGCATTTTTGTGGCCTCCTCTGGCACTGCTCCAAAAGGTCCATGTCCCTTTTGTGTTGAGGGCTCAGGAGCTGGACACAAGACCCCAGGTGAGGTCTCACCAGAGCAGAAAAGGGCAGAATCACCTCTCTCAATCTGCTGGTCATGCTTCTTTTGACACAGCCCAGGATGTGACTGGCTTCTGGGCAGTGAGTGCACATTGTCGGCTCGTGTCCAGCTTTCCATCCACCAGTACCCCTAAGTCCTTTTCCACAGGGCTGCTCTCTGTCACAGGACAGAGTTGAGGAAGTCTCAGCCCTCTTAGCTGCTCTAGTACATCCCCATCTGCTGTGACCTCCCCAGGTTGTCCACCTGCTTCTCAGCTGTCTTGGTCAGTGCTGTTGTAGAATTCCACAGGCAGGTAATGCCCACATAGGAAATGAGACTTAATATTTCAGTCAGCAAGTGAAAGAGATGGGGCACTACATTAGAAGCTGGTTCTCAACCACTCCCCAGCTTTCAAACTAGCCACAGTGGCATGTCAGGACAACCTGGGAGCTGTTTCAGCAGGCAGCAGGCTCCCTGAAGAGCTGTCTGTTGGCTGGTGGTAGCCAGAGAACAGTGTGCTCGGGCCACACTTCCCCAGCCTGCCTGTTCCAGCACGCCCTGCACAGGGGTGCTGGGGAGAGCAGTGGGAGCCCATGGAGCCAGCTTCCTGCTGCCCCCACACCCCCCTCTCCCTTCTCACCACTTGAAGGATATAAAGGGAACACTGAGCAAAGCACAGAACCTATTCTTCAGTTGCAAAAGCTGTTAAAAATACTTGTAATGAAGGTACACATGGGTGTGCGTGAGCTTCAGCGAACACCTTCTTGTCTCTCATGCTAATTTGGTATTGTTCCTGAACCAAAGCCTGATTTCTCCTCTCTCTGAAAGTTTAAATTCTATTCCTATTCACTGATTGATCCTATTAATTGTTATATTTTAGTAGTTGTTTAGGTGAAGAAATGCAAGATAGCCTAAAGGGGATGGGGTTTTATTTCAAGCATATGAACCAAGTATATTGTTTTCTCACATTATTGCAGACTATCTTTATTTTTCAGCAAGAGCACACTGCAATAAGTGAAGCCCCTGAACTTGTCCTATGCCACAGACAAGCCAAGATAATGACTTTTTAAAAGAAAAATTATCTCACAAATAAATCCATAAACTATGCCCAGAGGTGGCTTCCAAGATGTCAGATGTTTTGTAAACCAGTGAACAGATCCAGACCATGCAAAACTGGGATGGCCCTGTCTTTTCCTGCCTATTATTTTTTCTGCTATGAGAGTATCCAAAACTCTCTGAAATAAAGGATTATTGTCTCAGGGTTCAGAAAGTCATGTTTTCATAGCCTGGTTCGTTCTGAACAGGTAGCCTCAGCAGGCACACAAGCTGTCCCATCAAATGTAACCTCCCTAATCTTAAAAATTTATTCTACATCCCCAGACAAAATGTTTATTTGTTTTCAGTAGTGCTCCCAGTGCTGCTGTGGCCCAGTTTAGATCAGTGATTTAGCTGCCTACGCCTCATTTATGAGATTGTAAACAAGTGAGACCCAGTTTGGTTTAGCATTTAGGAAATTCTAGTCACTCTTCTGCCACTAAATCACTGTACAAGCGTGCACAAACCACTCAGCTCTTCCTCTCCTGCCCCTTATTCAAATTTACCCAGTCGATCACTTGTGATATGACTGTAACAGAGCAAAGATTAGCCTATGAATATGCAGAGAAAATTCTGGAAGCCCCACTGAACTGAGGTCACAGCATGAGTTCTGAGCGTAGAGCTGAGAACTGAGTATTATTGCAAACTTTCTGGATGAAAAAAAGTATGGAACGGTCCCCATGATTTTTTAGCCAGAATAGCTAAAAATAAAACCCAGCTATGGTCCCCAGCAGAATCCTGCACTGAGATCACCTGCAGGTAGCATTGAATTACCAGGTCTGCAACAGGTCCTTCAGGCTCAGCCTTCTTCTGGGCTTCCTTCAGTTGCCAAATGTGCTGGGCTAAGAATTAGGAAAATAGAACAAGATTAACTTTTAAACTTCACCACATTTAAAATTGTAATAAGCACTTATTTTTACATTAAAAATATATTTAACGTCACTATCTGAGTTTCACTTTGTTCACATATTCAGGTTATTCTCTAAAGCTGTGAAAAAAAATATTTAAAAATTTAAATATTTAAAATGCAAGATCAGATTCTTAGCTAGCTGTCAGGAATGAGGCCTTTTCCAAAAAAAACCCCCACAAATACACAGCAAGTCAATGGCACTAGCAACAGTCAGTAATTTAGGCATCCTGCTTTTAGTGTAATTAGTGTCAATTTTTTTTTTGCATTCTTTCAGAGATTGGGTCCTCAAGTAATGCTGGGATCATCTGCAGGGGGGTTCCACATCTTGCTACTTCAGGCATCTCAACCAAGGCAGCCAAAAACTGGGTCAGGGCAACGTTCCAAAATTTTAGTGGTGAGCCTCCAAAATTCAAGACACTCAGGGAATGCATTTTGGGGAATAATATGCAAATGCTGGAGGGGAAAGAAGCGAAGGAAAGGGAATATTTAATTTGTACCCAATATTGATATTTCAAAATTTGGTACAGTCAATTTGGACACTACCACGTTGTTTGTTCTAAACCCCTGTGAAAGCCAAGCCAGGTGCCTCTGAGCCTCAGACGTTGTCTGAACCCATGGGTTTCTAACTTGCCAGAAGGCAATCTGTACAGCTTGGCTGCTTCCAATCTACAGGCACGGGGAGTTTTTGGATGCCAGCTCTCGAGGAGTCTCCCCACCGGCTTGCATTGGAACCTGGAATCTGAGAATGTGGGTTGGCGAGAACCTGTGTGTCTGGGAGCTGCCGAGCAGCCCCGGAGGCTTCCCAAATTCGGGCTCACCATCATCCTGATAGGATGGAGAAAACTGGGAACCATATCTCAGCTCAAAACCTCAGTATTTGGGAGCTGGACCCCCCCCAGAACTTTTACCCCGTTGTTCCTGGGCAGCTGTTGCAAGGAGCTGTGAAGCAGCTGGAGGTCAGAAACATGAACTGGCCACGGTGGCGGCACCTGGTGACTCTGCAGGTGGCCCCCAGCCTCCTTGCTGCTTGCCGGCTGCTGTGAGTGCTGCTCAGCACTGCTTTGGGTTGGTTTATCAGGGAACTGGAGCCCTGAGGAGCTATGGTTTGTATCTACAGGGTTTTTTTTTAGGATCTGGGCTCCCTTTCAGCATGGAGTGGGAAGATGTTAGAGACTGGGGAGTGCGACAGCCCGGTCTGTCCAGCGATGGAAAGTGAGAAACTGGAAATTTACCTGCATGCCACCCTGAGTCAGCCCAACCCGAAGTATCTCTACAAAACACCTAGATCAGAACAAACTGTCGTCCTCTGACAAAAATATTCCGTCTGAGATGTTTCTGACCAGGTCTGTCAGTAAACATCTCCAGGGTGTCATTTGTGCCTGATACAGGGTAAAAATTATTTGGGTACCTGGTGCTGGGGGTGGAAAGATGAGGGAATGGAATAGTAAATGAAAGGGGCTGAAACAAAAACTGTTGATGGTCTGAGCACGACCGAGCGAGTGGCGTTGGGCTGTCTCGGGGTGGAAACGCACCTTTCCACAGGAGGAACGTCCATCCCACCCTGCCGACGACCCTCCGTCCCTTCCCCTCACCGAGGGGGACTTTGTGGCTTGTGTTTGTTCTTGCCCCCTCGCCCTTGAGGGGCTTTCTCTAGCCAGGCAGCGCTGACCCTCCCGGTGAGCCC
>NW_008625208.1:0-433 GCF_000691845.1 Merops nubicus
CTGGAGGCGTCTTTTGAGGGGGAAGCCCTCCGCCCACCGATGCCAGTGAGATGGGGGTGGTAGGCGGTGGATTGTGTTTGGTGCCGAGGGTCTGCTCACGACCCCCTGGTGCTGGGAGCGCCCCCACTCCACTGGCAATTTTGGCCCCAACCTGGACCACGTTTGATGTAGGGTAAAGAGAAGTGTGGGCAGAGGAGGAAGAGGAGGAGGAGTTGGAGGAGGAGGAAGCAGGGGGAGTGGGAGGGGCAGCAACAGCAGAGGAAGAGGAGGAGGGTGTCTGTGGGGCTTGAGCCTGGAAAATGCGGGAGGCCTGGCCCTCCAGCTGGGAGTGGTAGCTCCCTGCAAGAGGAGCAGGGTGCACCTCACCCGGAAGCCCAAAACTGGCCTCAGGTGGACGGGCCAGGCTGTCAGGAGGAGGAGCTACCGGCGGACT
>NW_008625208.1:469-19820 GCF_000691845.1 Merops nubicus
GCCCCTGGGACAGCACAGAGGAGGAGTCAGAGTCATTCTCCACACTGCCGGGGCTGTAGACACTGGGTGAGGTGCTCCTGTTGTCCTGGTCAATGTCCCGTGGATCACTGCTCATCTCATCATTGAAGCTGTGGCCATCAAGGCTGTCAACATCGGATGGGGATGGAGGGCAGGGCAGCTCCTGAAGTAGGAAGAAGGATAGACCTGGGACAGCACAGAGGAGGAGTCAGAGTCATTCTCCACACTGCCGGGGCTGTAGACACTGGGTGAGGTGCTCCTGTTGTCCTGGTCAATGTCCCGTGGATCACTGCTCATCTCATCATTGAAGCTGTGGCCATCAAGGCTGTCAACATCGGATGGGGATGGAGGGCAGGGCAGCTCCTGAAGTAGGAAGAAGGATAGAGATGTTATGTGGCCTCCCAGACTATGCACAATACTTCTCCAGTTCCCAAAGAACTTGCTTTCTGACCATTCTCTGCCAGCACTAGAAAACCCCACAGAGGGAAGGGGACATTGTCTGGCAACGTGTAAGTAACACCAGTCCTCCTGCCTCCCTTTGGAGCAACTTCAGTGCTTTCAGGGCCTTAAAGAGCATCACACCCTCAGGGAGGAGGTAGCCATGGGCACCTCGTGCTCAGCAGGAGAGGGCAGGGAACTGTTACAGAGGAGGTTGATAGTGAATAGGTACAAAAGGTCCTAGCATCACCAGCACCAGTGATGGGCCATTGGCGAGGGTACAAGACCACTAGGTGGCACAGAGCAGCACGTACCACCATGCTCCCAGCAGAGCCCCCAGACCCAGAATGGCTCTTCTTGTCCCTGCAGGGCTCCCCCTCAGAGAGGAGACGCTTCCTTTTGGCCCTCTCTCACTGCCCCACCTCTTACCCTTACTTTCTGGAGTTCACCCTGTCCTTCCCAATCCCTGCCCCTCCTCACTACCTCTCACCTCAAGCAATGAAGCATCAGTGATCAAGCAGTTACCATGGACAATTAACAAGTGCCACTCTTGAACCTCAGGGCTTACAAGAGAGGCTACACTGAAAAAAGGTCACTGTTGAGCTGAGTGTCCACTTGGAGATATTACATAGGTGTCACCACGGTGGTTTAATTACAACAACCTCATAGCACAATGAAACATCCCTGTGTTTGGAGACCTTTAGGGCCAGTTCCCTGAACAGCCTAATGGGGAACTGTGAAGTGAAAGAACCGAGTCTTCCTCCGACCATCAAAGCACCAATCCAGCCTGGTGCTCTCGGCATTTTGGAAAAGCCCTGCCACAACTCTACAGAGCATGTGCATGAGCAGGCTTTGCAAAAACATCACCTGGAACCCACCGTGACTTAAGCACCTCCATTTTACACAGCTCTAGGGGAGCAAAAGGGGCTTGAGTCGAACCCGACTGGCTGCTGTGCACAGAGCCAGGTTCTTACTGCTGAGCTGGGAAAGGCAGGGCATGTACCCAGCTCTGAGCATGCAGCAGTTCCCTGCAGACAAGGCAAAAGAGACAGAGAGCTTCTGTCTGCTCTGTTGTTATTTCTTGTGGCATTTTTTGTGGCCAGACAGATGCCATTTAGGTTGGAAGAGCTTCAGTGTGAAACCCAAGGTGCCAGGGCTCCCAAGCAGCAGCAACCTCAATCTAGGCAGGCGGTAAGCAGCACAGGTAGGGAACAGGAGACTCCTTTGCCCTGGACCTAGGACAAGCCAACAATCGCAGCAGGGAGAACTCACCTCGGTTTTGGGTTTTTTGGGAGCATTTGTGTCCTCCCCTTCACTCTCTGAGATCTCTTCTGTTCGGCCCTGCTTGCTGCCCTTGGTGGTGCAGGATTCCTCCACCCGGCCTTTCTGCAAAGAGAGGAGAACAGGGAGGCGGGAGGTTCACGGTGAAATTTCCCACCCTGACAACCCCTCACAGACTGCAGTGAGTGACTGCTGCAGCCACCACGGTGTGTGCTGAAGACATCAACAGAACAACACTGAGCCAGGACATGGCAAAAATTAGCACTAAAAAGGGCTGCTGAGACTGAAGATCAGTTCTTGAGAGATGGCAACAAGTGCAAGATTCTGAGGGTGAAAGGGGAACCTGTGTGTTCCAGAAAGTGACCCAGCATGGGTTCCTTGGTGGATCCCTTCTGGTCTGTGTCCCTCAACCCCCAAACAGATCCCCTACCCAGTCTGGGCAGTCCTCGGGCACCCCACACTCGTGTTCTGGCTAATACTACCTTTGTTGCTTGTCGGGATTTCTCAGCTTTGCCATCACTGCTGGAGGTGCTGACGCCCCCGGGGGAAGCTCGGCCCCGTGATCGGAGCTCCTCTCGAGGCCCTGGAGTCTCTTTCTTCCGTCCACTCCGCATTGACATCTAAGAGAGGGACCACTGGATCAGTCCTGCTTTCAATCTCACTCCTCTCCTGCCCTGTCCCCAAGCTCCCAAAGTCTCTGAACCCTGGCACTCCAGTACATCAAACTCAAAGTCCACGAGTTTTGCTGTGAGCCTCAGTCTCAACCCACAGCTCCAAGGCTCTGGTGTCCTACCCCCCTTCTCCCATTTACGTACTGAGTCCTTGTTCTGTCGTGTCTTCATTCTTTTGAGTGTGGGACCCCCATTCTCCTTGGCCCGGTTTGATGAAAACATAAATTTTTATCACTCTGCACCCCACGTCGGCCGTTCCTGGGGAGGCAGAGACAGGCCAGAGCAGTTCTTCCAGAAGGGGAGCTTACACTAGCAATGCAACAAGATCCCAGTGAATCCTGAAAGAAAGACAAGATCAGAGGGGAGAAAGCGTGAGTGGACTGCAGGACATCCTTCTGTGATTTGCTCTAGAAATCTGGCAAAGTTATTAGCTTCCTTAATTATTATTTACAGACGCAAGGATCTTCACCAGGAAGGCAATAAACTCCCCCATCAGAAGGTGAAAAGATTTGGCCAAACTCTGATTTCCAGTTTCTACGAGTGATACCCACAAAATATGAAGCAGTCAGAACCCAACAATAATTTTTTGGAGGAAGCAGGGAGGGATGGCTATCAGTATGCTGATTGTCCTCTGAAATAATTCTAGTATTTCCATTTCCTTGTGCTTTAAAATGTTCCTAATGACAATTTTCCTGACTTCCTAGGTTCTTCTGTGCACTGACAACAGTGCAGGAAGCTACACTACCCTTAAGTGGCCAGTAATTAGCTCCCCCCCCTCACCCCCGTGGCCTTTGCTGAAGGGGCATTACACAGCCCTGCCCTCTCCAGGGCACAGGCACACACACAACTGCACCAGCCTGTCATGCAGAAAATGTGACAAAACATGACGAGTCTGGGTGTTCAGAGATGCAGAGTACATCCCCACACTTTGCAGCAACAGGAAGTTTTCTGAGATCCCTCTGAATAAATAAATTTACAGCTTTGTGCCATGTCCACAAGCACTGTAGATACTTGACATCCTGTTAGGCCACACAGTTCCTGGTTTAGAGAACAAAAGTGCCATGATTGGGTCAGCCTGGGAACTGGATTAAACGATTCACGAATGCTGCTCCTGAAGCTGGTTTCCTCCACCCACCTTAAGAACATCTGCACTGCACTGCACAGAAGTAACCCAAAAGAGACTGTCCTTCCCTTGCCTGTCACTCAAGATCCTATACTTGACCTCTGGAATGGACAATCTGCAGGTTATGGAAATGCGTTACATGGATGAGGCGTCAGCAAAGAAGAGCCACATTTCCTGGATTATATTATCTGATCTGGAAGCACGGAGAAGTTTTGTGAATAAGACTTGAGATCTGGGACTCCTAAAGGCCATTTCAGACCTGGAAGGATCAGCTTCTAGCCAGCCAGTGCAGGAGCAGTCTGGATGCACTCTCATTTCTCTGAGAAGGGAGCTGAAAACAGGGATCACAGCAAAGGCACTAGACAGGAGAACTCCTGGACCTCCTCTGCATCCCTGCTGCTGGAGGGTGTTGGCCTGGGGTCACTGCTTTCCACCTCCTCTGTAGCCCCACTGCTTTCCACCCCCTCCACCTCCCCACATCTGAAAAGGGAGTAACGATGGTGGCCTGTCTCCTCTGGGGCTCCACATCTTCCCTGACCAATGCTTAGAGAAACCCATCTGGAAGGCACTTGGGAAGAGCAGGAGATTGTTTGTTTTAATTTCATTAATATTTTATTTGACCCTCATCAGCAAAGCCACAGGGGACTTATCCAGTATTAATTCCCCCCCACAACAATTCATTAACCGAGACCTCTTCTTTAACAGAAAAATAGCTCAGGATTGTTTATAACTGACCTAATGGAGGCAGAGCACTCTCCTAATCCCTACCAGCTGATGTATTTTACAGCCTTACATTTGTTTTATTTTGCCTTTTTGTTGCTAATTCAGCCAGTTACGCTGATGCTATTCTAGATAAGCATCTAGAATTAACATTTCTTACATGAAACAAACATCGTAAGTCAGGCTATCCTAATTTTAACTCCACACACACCATGTTGGCAGCCTTCAAGCCTTAGCTCAGCTCTGAACACGCAGAAGCAGCAACAGCACGTTACCAATGTGTCACTTCTCTACCAATTACCAATACGTTCACTCAACAGGGCTGCCACCCACACCTCCCACATCAAAACCCCAAACATCGTAACGCAGCGCCCGGGTCTCACTTCAGCTTTCCAGTAATCCTGTGATGACAGTTGTGGTCTTCCTTCCAGAGAAGTCCATCGGAAATAATATGCAGCCAAACACATACTGAAACTTCCCTTTTTTAAAGAGATCCCAACTCAGTACTTCTGTCAGCCACTGAAAAGGCAGTACCAAACAAAGCCAGAAAGAAGTAGGTATGTCTCAGTAAAAATAATCAGCCACTGGGGCCAAAGGTTCTATCGCTCAGAAAGTGAAGACTTTTCTAAAATATGTAACAGAATTGTCACATTATTAGGCTCAGTACAGCAACTGTTATGTCAGAGGCCAGATGAGAGGATCACAACACCGCCTTCTAATATTAACATCTATGAAATAAAAGCTTGCAATGTGAGCCTTGACAATTAACAGTTATATTTAACCCTTCCCGTCACCAAAGATCCCTGTAAATGTCTCTGAAGAGTTCTTAGGGCTCCACAGCTTTGGAAGGGAAATGAGACATTTGGCAGGGCTGCTGTCGAGGGGATAACCTTTTCCTGGCCCTGTGAAGCCCCCTACAAGTTTGACTGAGTTATGAGGCATTGCAAATTGCTGTTTTCTGTTTGCATTTCATACAAGGGAGCTTGGTTTGGCTTAGTGCCCAAACCTCTCCATATTCTCTTGTAAGGCCTGATGCAGTCTCCTGTGAGGAACTCACACTCAACAGGCATCCACACAGGGGATCCAAAATGGATCCCACCACTCCTCCTTCCCAATCCCAAGTCATTCTCCTTGCCAAAGGGGGACTGTCTTGCACAGGCAGCCAGAAGATCACAGCCTCCAGTTCCTCTTCCATTGATGGACACAGATAAGCTCTCTGCTTCCCAAGCTGTAGCATGGAGCAATTTTTCACAGGTAACTAAACCAGAATCAAGTCCATCTCAAATGAGATGTACTCAAGTTTTATCTACTTGAGTATGTACACCCTTTGTATCTCTCAGAAAGCTGGGGCTGTGTTTGTCCTTGGCTCAGGACAGCATTTACACATTAGACTGAGGATCTCAGAAAATAAAACTTTCTTAGGTGGCAACAGAAACAAAGGAAACAAACAGGACCAAGTTGTCTGGGACGGTGTCTGGGGGCTTGGCCAGCACTGTAAATGACAAATGAGTCACATGCCCCAAAGGCTTGCACGTGGAGGGGCTGCACACAGGTATATCCAGCACGTGTCCCAACACCAGGGAGGCAATTTCCAGTGAGACAGGGAAGTCTGGGGAAGGTGCCTGCCAATCCAAGGAGGGCTGAAGGGTTTTGTCACTTCGGCTGGTACTCAATGGCACAGCAAACTCCATGATGGGCAGCCTGAGTCTAGGCTAGCAGTCTGCTTGAGAAAGTTAAAAGCCAGCTAAGGTCCAGCTAGCCCTCCCTGGGGCCAGTTAAAGGAGGAGGGAGAGCTGAAGGCTCTTGGTATCCCTGTCACTTAAGAAAAAGAGCTAATGCTGCCATTACTTCAGCAGTGTTTCTTTGGGTAGCAGACATTTAAGGCCTGATTCAGTCCTCACTGAGATTAGCTGCTGGTGCTCCATTGTCATTAGTTAACATGGTCTCTTCCCCTTTTGGAGTACTCTTCTCATGGGGAAAAAAAAACAAACCAAACCACTACAAAAAAATATCTGCTTGATTTTACTATCTTCTACTCCTGGTCTTCTCTTGACTTTAACATCCCAGTAATCCAAGGCAGATTCAGACCTGGTCCAAGCAGGAGGGAAAGTGCAGCAGGCAGGACATGACCACAGTATGTGACACAAGGAACCCAGCCTGAGCCTGGCAGTGGTGACTTGGGGGTGGAGGTGAATAGCACTGATGTAACCTTCTCCCACTGTGGGGCTCTGCCCAGGCACTGTCTGGCAGACCATACACCAGTTGGAGGCACTGAGTGTAAAGATGTCAAAGTGCATGGCCAGATCATTCAGTCTCAAAGGAGAAATGAATAAAAATCTCTGCCACCCCTCAGGACCACAAACGCTGCAAGAAGGGGCAATCTGACAGCATCTGTACTTTTTAGCAAAATGGGACAGTGCCTGTTCTCTGGCCCTGGGGGCGACGGGTATTACACAGTTTGCACCCAGTAAAATTCTCCTCCCCTCCAAAAAGGGACAGACACATCTAACCTGGCCACTGGCAACCGGGATGTTCCTATGCCATAGTAACTATGCATAGTTTTCTACAGTGTAGTTTAACTCCTAAACTAGGCTCAGGCATCATCTGGGAAAGTTCTCGTTGGCACAGACCAAAGACCACACAAAGGACCACCATCCTAATGGACAGACAGGGCTGTCTGTGAACCAGTGCTGGAACCCATTTAGTTTGTTACTACAGATGTAGCCAGAGTTATCCTCCACTATATTCTAGTCCTCAGAAAGTGAGTTTGGAGTAAGGAGTCAGTGAAGTTCCTCCTTTAGTCTAGGTACAGATGTACTGATGTTCTAACCTCTGGTTTTCTTCAGCTGGCAACTGTTTAAAGTACACAGTGACTATTCATTAAGCTATTTTTTAAAATGTAGGAACTACATCAAAAATCTGACATGAAATCAAAGGCATTTGGCATACAAAGTCAGGGACTCAGGGGTCAGAAGATAGAATTAAATAGAGTTTGCTTCCCTGCCATTCACTAGTTCTATGTTCCCATCCTGGTTTTCCTCTTCCACCTTCTACAAAGGGATGTGTCAGCACGGGAGGGAGGAACCATGGTGGCAAAACAAACACAGCTGTTCTAGAGTACAGCAGATGCTAGAATGTGTCCTGAAAGTAAGATGGGATGATAATCAACGGGTCACTCTTCACAGGCAAAGACTGCTCAGAAGGGAGTACCCACTGGAGCAGCATAGCCAGAGGACATGCACCGTGAGTGGGCAAGCAGAAGTTGGCATATATCTGCTGCACAGTGAATGATGGTCCCAGGCATTTTTAATTCCTGTCTCCATTTCCCTCGTTCTATAAAAATAACAGAAAATTCCCAGAAATGTAATTTGGTTCAACAACTGTGTAGTAACTTGAAAAAACCAAAATGTAATCCAAAATACTGTGATCAGACAACCTGAAATACAACATTTCGCAGTGGCTAACCCTGACATCTTACCACAGGCCGTGGTGGAGAAAGGGAGGGAAGGAAGGGGAAGGGCACTGCGTTCAGTGTTAGACACCAATAAGCACACAGGTCAGGGTTCAGCTTGCATGTCACAGTCTTATTGTCAGGCTTTTGATAGGTACATGGAGCAGGACACTACTGCAAAAGGGAAAATGATTGTGTGAGCAAAGGGATCAGGATGCCAAAATGGTTGAATATCAAGATGGCAGTGGGCAAACACTTGTGGCTAATACCATTTTGTGTGGGAGTATTTCCATGGCTTTTCAAATTATTTTTACTCAGTAGATTTTGTTAAGAAGAAATATATTTATGTGACACCAAATGAAAGGTAGTTTTGAAACACAGGCACTCTTCTGTCTCCTACAAAGCACAACACGGGGTAGACGCAGGGGCTGTGAACTCAGGCTGGAAGGTGGATTAATAAAGGAGTAAGGCTGTAGACCTTGTCAAATAATCATACTCCAGTTAAAACTCTTCCCTACCCAGTGGATGTAGTTTAACTACATCCTTCTTGCAATACTAACATGAAGTTAGAGGATCCTCGGGGACTGAAATATTCACGAGCTCAGGCTGAAGGCAGTGAGCATTAGCTAAAGCTTCCTCCGCCTCCTCGCCTCCCTGCTCCCGCAGGCCACCCTTGCACCACTACACACACCCTTCCCTGAGATCAGAACATCAGTGTCCCCACACCACACGTGACAGGAGCATCCAGATATGGCTGGGAAGGGCCAAGACCTGTCCCCCTGTGGAGGTTGGGCAGCACCATGCTAAATGGCAAACTTCAACAGAAATGCCTGCAGCACAAGTGAAAATTCCCATTGCCGCTCAGAAATCAAAATATAAATTTGCTGTAAAAATAGTTCAGTATAAAAACAGTGAGAGTTGTCAATTTTTGTAATTTTTTTATAAATAAGCTGATTTTTTACTGGCAAGGTATTGGAATGCCATTGGATTCCTCTGTCTTCAAAATACGGCATAAGATGGGTCACTGTGAAATGTTTTAAAACCAATTTAATCAATAACTGAAAATGGATGCTTTCAGAAAATTTTTTGTCTACCAAAGGGCAAAATTACACACCCTTTAACATATGAACTGAACGAACTTTCTCAATTTAGAACTACTTATGTATATAAGAGAACAGGTTTGCAATCCCTTTGTAAGACAAGATAAGGTTTGAGATCACCTGAGGAACCTGCATATACGTAACCCTATGGGACATGACGAGATGCATGCCAGGGTCTCAAGGGAATTAGCAGATGTTGCCAATCCACTCTCCGTGATATCTGAAAAGTCACTGCAGTCAGGCAAAGCCCCCAGTGATTGCAGAAAAGGGCATACTGCAGCCGTTCCTAATAAGGGGAATAAGGAGGATGCTGTGAACTACCAGACAGTCAGGCTCATCTCAGTGTCTTGTAAGATCACAGAGCAGATCCCCCTGGAAGATACATCAAAACATACAGAAGACAGGGAGGTGATTAGAGACAGCCAGCATGGCTTCACCAAGGGTAGTTTGTGCTTGACCAACCGAGTGGCCTTCTACAATGGAGTGACCACACCAGTGAACAAGGGAAGAGGCACAGACATCATCTGCCTGGACTTCTGTAAGGCCTTCGATATGGCCCCTCACAACATTCTTGCCGCTAAATTGAAGAGATATGGATTTGATGGGTAAGGAACTGATTGGATGGCCCCATCCAAAGAGCTGCAGTCAATGACCCAATATCCAAGTGGAAACCAGTAACAAGTGGTGTCCCTCGGCAGTCTGTACTGGGACCAATACTATTTAATATCTTCATCAGTTACATAGACAGTGGGGTCAAGTGTACCCTCAGCAAGTTTGTAGATGACACCAGGCTAAATGGTGCAGTTGATTTGCTTGAGGGAAAGGATGCCATTCAGAGGGGCCTTGACAGGCTTGAGGAGTGGGCCCAAGTGATCTTCATGAAGTTCAACAAGACTAAGTGCAAGGTCCTACATCTGGCTTGGGGCAACTTCTGGTACCAATACAGGCTGGGGGATAATGGGATTGAGAACAGCTCTGCAGAGAAGGATTTGGGGATCCTGATGGACAAAAAAATTGGATGTGAGCTGGCAATGTGCACTTATAGCCCAGAAAGCCAATTGTACCCTGGGCTGCAGCAAAAGAACTGTGGCCAGAAGGTCAAGGAAGGTGATTCTGCCCCTCTACTTCATTCTCATTGAGACCCCTCCTGGAGTGCTGTGTTCAGTTCTGGAGCTGCCAGTATAAAAGAGATGAACCTGTTGGAGTAGGCCCAGGAAGGACCATAAAAAAAATGGTCAGAGGGATGGAACCTCTTTTCTATGAATAAGGCTGAGAGAGTTGGGGGTTTTCAGCCCGGAGAAGGCTCCAAGGAGACCTTATTGCAGGCTTCCAGTACTTAAAGCAGACTTATAAGAAAGAGAGACACACTTTACAAGGCCCTGTAGTGACAGGACAATGGGCAACTGTTTTAAATTGAAGGTAGGTAGCTTTAGATTGGAAATTTAGATTTAGATAAGAAATAAATTTTTTTTATTATGAGAGTAGTGAGACACTGGAACAGGTTGCTCAGAGAAATCGTGGAATTCCCATCGTTAAAAGTGTTCAGGCCAGGCTGGACAGGGCTTTGAGCAACCTGATGTAGTGGAAGATGTCCCTGCCCACGGCAGAGGGGCTGGATGATCTTTAAAGGTCCCTTCTAACCAAACCATTCTATGATTCCGTGCCTAAAATAACACCTCCCATGCAAAACAAGGACTCAAATCTGAGCAAAGAACTTATCCTCCTCTTATGTGTACTTGTCAACTTACCCATAAACACTATTTGTTGACAAATTCATCTGTCATGGTACCTAGGTGCTCCTTCTCCCCAGGAAAAGAACACAAAAAAATGCTCACATTTCAGGAAAACATGCCAAATAAGAGTACTAAAAATAAACTTGCAGAGTGCTGGCACTCTTAGGAGATAAAGCCAGTTTACATTTTATTTAGTCTGTATTAATGTTTTGTTTTCTAAATTCCGCACAACCATGAGAAGTAAGGATGTTACGTTGAGAAGGAAAGCTGTAATTCTGGAACCTCCATTCAATGAAAAAAAACTTATCCGAGGAAAAGAAATATTTTCTGATGAGCAGAGTGAAATTAAAACAATTACAGCTAAAGCGAGGTAATAAATAATAAAATCATTCATGCATTTAACAATAGCTTAATTTACAGCACAGAAGAACATATTAATTTTTGCAAAAGCAACCGAAAATAAAATTTGATTCACTAAATGAAGGTTAGATGTACTAAAGAAGGTTACGTTAATCACAAAATGTTTCCTGAGGGCACACTAAAATCACTGTAAGTATGTAACAGATTTACTTAAAAAATCTCAGAAGAATCATTCAGTCTCCCTGGAGGAGGGCCTCCTGATCTCTTGGGAGACCCAGGCTGGCAGAGCCCACTGGAGTATCACCAAACACAGCACGCTGGGCTCTTCCCTCTGCAAGGGATGGAGGCCTACAGATGCATGAAGCAGAGGAGGGACACATTGTCCAGGCAAGACCTGAACTTCTCAAAGAGCAAAGGTTCCCCAGATGGACCTAGGACATCCATTCCAGCATGGGAACACCCATTACCAGTCATGATGTTCTTGTGGCAACTTGTGACCATGACTCCACATACCATAGTTCCTTGTTGTTGCTATATGGAATTTATCCACCTGTCAACCCATCATGGTTCCAGCCTTCTCCTGCAAGTCCTTACTGGGACTTGCTGGCAACTTTGCAGCTGCAGGACATACATAAGAATACAGAAAACCAGAAACTGAATCCAAAGTCAAGGTGGTCACAGCATCCATCCATACTTCCATCCATCCCTCCCTTCAGTAACAGACTATTGAACAGCAAGCATGATCAGCCCCTTCTGCCAAGACTGTATCATTCTGAAGCTGGCAGAGGGAGGCTTGGGCAAGGACACAACTCTGCTCAGAGCCAGCAGTCCCAGGCAAAATAGTCACTGTAGAGAAGAAACAGAGAGAAGCTCAGTAGCTACAAGGGTCAAACTCTGCCAATGGATTGGAACGAAGTTGTATCAGGTTAGGTGGAAGAAAGCCTGCTGGATCTTCACAAGCATCAGTGTCCTACCTCTCAATGACATCAGGGTAGGAGGCACTGTCAGCATTGCATACCACAGTTTAGGAGACAACAGAATAGAACACTAAAGAGGCAAAACCAGGATGGATATAGAAAAAGGGCAAAGATAAACCCATGTGACTGACAAAAGTAAATTAATGAGGGTAATAATGAGGACTAACTTAGAACTATAGAAGGACTTTCCAAGAGCAGTGACTGTGCAATTAAATGGCATGTGAACTTCCACCTAGATAAATACGAATCAATGTTGGCCTTCCAGTACCTGAATGGGGCCTACAGAAAAGCTGGGGAAGGACTGTTTGCAAGGGCATGAAGCGACAGGACAAGGGGCAATTGTTTTAAACTTGAGCAGGGTAGATTTAGGTTAGACATTGGGAAGAAGCTCTTTACTATGAGGGTGGTGAGACACTGGAACAGGCTGCCCAGAGAGGTGGTGGAGGCCCCATCTCTGGAGACATTCAAGATCAGGCTTGATGGGGCTCTGAGCAACCTGATCTAGTTGGGGATGCCCCTGCTTACCGCAGGACGGTTGGACTAGATGACTTTAGAGGTCCCTTCCAACTCAAAGCATTCCATGATTCTGTGACTCTATGAATGCACAGAGAAAAAACTCCATCTCCACTTATAACATGATGGACTCCGAGCTGCCCGATGCCACTCAAGAGGTGATACCCTTGGGATAAGAGAGGCAGATCCATGAAAATGTCACCTTGGCATTTGGCAGCCATCAGGACAGTGAACCACATGCTAAAAATTCCTGAGCAAGGAACTGAAAACAAAACAGAGGATGTCATTATGCCCTTGCACAAACCCATGGCTTTCCCACGTCTTGAAATGTGGTTCCAGTTCTGCTCCTTCCACTGCAACTACAAAGGGCAATGAACAGGCATGACTGAGTGGGTTAAGACATCTCCGTCCAGAGAAAAGGTCACTAAGTGAGGATGTGATCAAGGACTGTAAAACAAGATATGAAAAGTAGAGGTTGGGTAGGAAAAAATTTTTCATTGTCTTTTCCAGTACAAGAACTAAGGATCATCACACAGCACTACAAAGAAACAAGTTCAACAAAAAGAGATAGCTCTTTTTGAAACGGGTGGCTGCAGCATTTCCAATCAAAGAACATTATGGGTACTGGAAGTTTGCATGGATTTGACAGGAGATTGGAGAGCTTCATGCAAGAGAGAACAACTGACACTTTCTGGAGAGCTAGAAATCACACCCAGCTATGGCAGTCCCTCTGCTGAAAACAGTAGGAAGCTGTAGGAGTATCAGAGGAACAGCAGCATGTAAGCTTGCCTTAACTTACCATCTTTTCCAAGGATTTGGTAGTGAGCACTGCTGGAGCAGCAAACTCTGGACTACATGGACCTAGTGGCGTCACTGGCATGGATTGCACAAGTTCAACAGTACAAAGTGCTGAGTGATACACTGAAGGAAAGTGACAAGCACATCTGCTGCAAGAACTTCTGCTCATCCGTAGGGAGCACTGAGGAGAGGCATTTACTATTCACAGGACAGCTATAGGCACCACTGTTGCTTCAAAGGCTTCAGGAAACATATTATCAAGCAACGAGAAAAGTTATTAAGGCCACTGGACACTGTACTTGTCAGACATCCTCTAGTCTGACCACGTAATGCTTCAGTTATCAAACATCAATAAATACCAAAGTGGATTGGAAAACGTGCAGAAAGCAGCTTTCAGAATGCTGATGAACATGAAGAACCTCTGTACGTACAAGACCTAGAAAGACTTAACTCTAAACCACCAGGAACTAACCACAAAGGAGTCAGAAGGGGTATTTAAGCTAACAGAAAAGGTTGGAGAATGGGTATAAAACGGCCACCAACAATTCTGAATGAGAAGACCCTTGGCCACGTGGTAAAACTCTGAACAACTGTCCCTGGAGCATAAGAGGGGCAAAAGAAAACTATTATTAAGAAAGAATTTATTACATTTGCAAAAGGAAGTAGGTGGCATGGTGCCCAAAGGGACTGTGAGGCAGTGGTGAAGGGCAAGGGATTCCAGGAAGGCTGGAGATTGTTCATCAAGGAACAGCTTAAAGGCACAGCAGCACAGGCTGTCCCCACATGCCAAAAGAAGCCAGCAGGGAAGAAGACTGACCTAGCTGAACAGAGACCTTTCTCCGGAATTCAGGAAAAAAAGTAGAGTTTATGACCTCTGGAAGAAAGGGCAGGACATTCAGGAAGGCTACAAGGATGTTGTGAGGTTATGCAGTGAGAAAATTAGAAGGACCAAAGAGTCCAACTAGAACTTAATCTGGCCACTGCCATGAAAGACAACAGAAAATGTTTCTGTGAATACATATGCAACAAAAGGAGGGATAAGGACAATCTCAATCCTTTACTGGATTCAGGGGGAAACTGACAAAAGATGAGGAAAAGGCTGAGGTACTTAATGACTTCTTTGCTTTAGTCTTTGAAAGTAAACCCAGTTGGTTTTGGTTTATCCAGCCCTCTGAGCCAGAAGACAGGGACAGGGAGCAGAATGAAGCTCCCATAATCCAAGGAGAAATGTTTAGCAACCTGCTGCACCACTTAGACACACAGTCAGGTCTATGGGGCCCGATGGGATGCACCCAAGGGTACTGTGGGAGCTGGCAGAAGGGCTCAGTGAGCCACTTTCCATCATTTATCAGCAGTCCTGGCTAACCGGGGAGGTGCCGGTTGGCTGAAGTTCGCAATGTGACACCCATCTACAAGAAAGGCCAGGAGGATCCAGGGAACTACAGGCCTGCCAGTCTGACCTCAGTGCCAGGGAAGGTTAGGGAAGAGGTCATGCTGAGTGTCAGCACGTGGCACATACAGGACAACCAGGTGGTCAGGGCCAGTCAATGGTGAGTTTATGAAAGGCAGGGCCTGCTTGACTTACCACATCTCCTTCTATGACAAGGTGACCTGCTTAGTGAACTAGGGAAGGGCTTTGGATGTTGTCTACCTGGACTTTAGTAAAGCCTTTGACACTGTTTCCCACAGAATTCTCCTGGAGAAACTGGCTGGTCATGGCATATGGGTGTATTCTTTGCTGGGTAAAAACTGGCTGGATGGCCAGGCCCAAAGAGTGGTGGTGAGTGGAGTTAAATCCAGGTGATTACCCATCAGAATTGGTGTTCCCCAGGAGTCAGTATTTGGGCCAGTACCATTTAATATCTTCGTCAGTGCTCTGGATGAGGGGCTCAAATCCTCCTCAGTAAGCCTGCAGATGACACCAAGTTGGGTGGAAACGTTGATCTCTTTGAGGGTAGGAGGGCTCTACAGAGAAGTCTGCAGAGGCTGGATTGATGGGCTGAAGCCAACCGTGTGAGATTAAACAAGGCTGAGTGCTGTGACCTGCACTTGGATCACCACACCCCATGCAACGCTACAGGCTTGGGGGAGAGTCACTGGAAAGCTGCTCAACAGAAAAGGACCTGGGAGGTGTTTGTTGAGAATATGGCAACAAATATTGGCAGCTGAATATGAGCCAGCAGTGTGCCCAGGTGGCCAAAAAGGCCAACAGCATCCTGGCCTGTATCAGAAATAGTGGGGCCAGCAGGGCTGTGGAAATTATAGTCCCCCTGTACTCAGAACCAGTGAGGTGACACCCAAAATACTGGGTGCAGTTTTGGGCCTTTAACTACAAGAAAGACACCAAGGTGCTGGAATGCATCCAAAAAAGGGTAACAAAGCTGCTGAAGGGTCTAGAGCACAACTCTTACAAGGGGCAGCTGAGGGAGCTGGGATTGTTTAGTCTGGAGAAAAGGAGGCTCAAGGGAGACTTTATCACCTAACTACCTGAGAGGAGGTTGTATGGAGGTGGGGGCTGATCTCTTCTCTTAAGTAACAAGCAATAGGACAACAGGAAACGGTCTCAAGTTGCACCAGAGGAGGTTCAGATTGGATATTAGGAAAAACTTCTTCACAGAAAGGGTTGTTAAGCACAGGAACAGGCTGCCCAGGGAGGTGGTGCAGTGACCAACCTTGGAGGTATCTAGAAGACATGTAGATGTGGTGCTTAGGGACATGGTTTAGTGGTGGACATGGCAGTGCTAGATAAATGACCTTAAAAGGTCTCTTCCAACCTAAACGATTCTATGATTCTATGACTTTTTAGCCAGTGACCCAAAGGACACTCTTTTGATTCTCTGCTTCTAGGGATTCACAACTGACAGCAAAGCCAACACTAGAGCAATGTGTGCAAAGGGCCAGCATCTGAACAGGATGAAGATGGACAGACAGATCCAGAAGCAAAGGAATGAACTGGGGACAGGGACGATTGTACAGCAGACCTGAGACACTGATAAGCTTGGACTCACTCCCTTGCTTGGGATCCCACAGCTTTTTCTTGGTCTACAGAACTGGCCAAGTGGGATGATCCTGCCCTCAGCTCTGGGTCTGAGGGAAGGGAAACACAATGGTGTGTCCAGGAAGATTTATAGGGAAAGAGATTGCTAGGGGTTCTCCACCCAAACCCCCTGGTTCACAGGAATCCTCAAAGCTCAATGAGGTTGCCACGAACACCCCAGAGTGTCTCTAGCCTCCCTGGAACCTGTGCCAGTGCTGAACCAATCTTGGGAGGAAGACATTTTGTGTTACATACTTTACTAAGTTCACAGTGAAGTATGAGTTTAGCTCTTTTGATTTTAGGAAATAATTTAGCCATAAACATCATGTTTTAAGATCTTCCTGGTCATGATACTATTAAGGATTAAACGTCACAAGTATCCAAAATTCTCCCAAATCCCAAGAGAATCCAAAGCAAGCAATTCATCCTGAAGTGCTACCACCTACAAGTACATACCTGCCTTACCAACCACAGAGCCTCCAACTCTCAAGTGGGCACATGAGCCGAGAGACTGAGCCCAAACTAGGCTTCAACTGGACTGCCAGGAAAAAAGGCAAGGTGGCAAATGAAACCACTGCCCGAGATATTTTTAAGGTACACAGAAGCTCAGGAAAGGCCTCATAATTAACAGCAGATAGGAAATGGAACATGAGTTCCCAGCATGGGACTTCTAAGGGGGGGGTATTAATTCCTGAATGAATGAAACCCACTGATACATAGAGAGGAATACTCCTCAGGAGCAGGAATAGAGAGAGTTTTTACCTCACTATACACAGCACTGGTGGGACCATTATGGGAGTAGTGTGTGCAATTTTCATTTGTGTACTTCAAAAAAAATGCTGACAAATTGAAAACTTCCAAAAAAGAAAAAGAAGAAAGTTTGATAACTCCTCCCCATTACAGCAAGAGCCTTAAGACACTCAATATATTTACCTTATCAGAGAATAGCTTAAAAGGTGGCTTGAAGATGGCCTGTGAATACTACAAAGGAAGATTTCTGACAGCAGAGGGCTCTTTAACCTACAAGACAAAGACACCAGGTCCAACGGATCTAGCTGAAGCTAGACAAGTTCCACACAGAAATAGTGCAAAATCTGAAAACTGGCAGAAAACAATCACTTGAAAAGGTTCCACAGGGATCTAGCATATCTCTTGCTAGAAATCTTTAAGGGTTTAGTTTATTTCATTTTGGTTTATAATAAATACTCAATATTTTCTGCAAAGACTACCAGGTGCCATTCCCTGTCGTGCTGTGCAGGAGAGAGGACCAGCCAGCTGATCAGAACAGGTTTTTCAATACTAAAGTCATTAGTGGTCATAGAGAGGTCGGCCAAGAGATGATGGGGTCTAGCTCTGGGTGATAATGTACTTTGAAAGCAATGGTTTACCAACGTGTGAGTAAAGCTTGATGGATAATCATGACTGGATAAACCACTTCATAGAGGGTGGACCCTCTTCATGGTCTGGCAAACTCCAAATAATTCTAAGGAAAATCACTTCCTACATTGCACTGCTTCAAAGAAAAACAGTAGTATATCTAAAATACTATGCTACAGATACACTTTATATCCAATACACTACACTATAGCAATATAAAATTGAATGTGATATGTTATTTATTGTGTAAGTTACATTATATTACATAGACTATTATATATATTGTGATATATACACACCCAATTTTTTATATCTATATACACACACAGAGAGTATATCCAATCCACTGTCCAAAGAGATGAACGTTTTTCAAATGCAACTTTCACTTAAGTGATCTATAACACAGAGAGATCTTGTGGAAGAAACAAGGTATCACCAAGTCCTTATAAGGCAGGGAAGTACAAGGCTAAAATTTTGCAGGTAAACTGATCTATGATGAACAATGTCACCAGGGCAAAAGATGTGAAGCAAGATTGAAAGCAACAAGCTACCCTTCTTCACCAAAGCCCAGACAGACCATCATTGGCTGAAATTGCTTGGAGAAGACATTGCAATTACCCTTTGGTTTGTAGGTGAAAATACTGCCAGAACAGTGAATCAAATATTGATATTTTTACAGAAGACAATAACAAATCAGTGTGTGCTGCCACAACAAACACAGAAAACAGAGAGAGATTTCTGCAAGAGCATTAGCAGACCCAGAAGTATGGCAATGCTTCTGAAGGGATGGCTTCCCAACAGAGCTGACTTGTGCTAAACTTTTAACAGATATGAAACCTTCACCCTCATGCACTTGAAGCCCGAATCAGACAATGAGACTAAGGTAGAGAGGTGAAGGTCCATTTGAGGTGGAAATAACCCCTCCCATCTCATCATTCCCCATACACATTTCACCACGGGCTGTTGGTCCACAGTTGCCCACCACATGCTGCAAGGACAGAAAGACTCTCCAGTGTTCAGTGCAGTACAACACAAAGAGCAATGGGACATGTGTTGCCAGGTTGGCCAGATATGTCTTGGGCACCACTGCAGCTTCAGTAACTCAGGCGAGGCACTGAGATGGAGCATCTCATGCTCATGTTAAACCATCTGCTGTGGCCAGACTCAGGCAGCGACCACATGAATTAAATCTGCAGAGAGTACACACCCTAGGTATAGCTCACTTTGTTAAGAGTATGATTTTTTCCAGAGATGCCTCTACTTTTAAACACACTCAGAACTTGTGCTGCCTTCTCCTTTGGCCTTCAAGAAATTTGTAAAGCATTATTATTCTGTACTTCACTAAGAACAGTCCTAAAGAAATGCAGATGGAAGAGATGAAGTGATAACCACAGGAAATATACTTCATACTTCCATAGCATCTCCTTATAGAGGAAGAAAGAGACTAAAAAACCAATCCACTGGAGGCAAAAACGTAGTTTATTTGTCCAAAAGAGAATGAAAGAAAAAGAAGGAAAAAAAAAACACCAAAAAAACCCAAACAAATAGACAAACAAAAAACACCAGAACTGGGGAAGATACAGCCTGACAGAGCAGGAAAGCAGATTATCAGAAGAAAATGTGGACACCCAAAGAAGAAAAAGATAACATTCATGTAGATATTTAAAGAGAAGCACAGCTGAATAAATGTTCAGACCAATTCCAGAGCCTGTATTTGCAAAGGTATTACACCCCAGATTTATACAAATAACCCT
>NW_008625208.1:19851-21349 GCF_000691845.1 Merops nubicus
CTCTGTATTCCACAGTGTCTGCTCCCCTCAACAACACCTCCACCACCCAGAAAAATGATTATGAACATGAGGGAGCTCCAGGAGGAACAAGGAAGGTATACAAGGAGCGACAAAGGCTTAACTTTGGGAACTAGAAAACCTGCCTCATTCATTACAGCTACAAATAAAAGTAGAATGGAATACTTCAGTTGGAAGTGACCTACAGCAATCATCTAGTCCATCTGGAATAGATGGTCCCATTCTTGGGGAAAAATATAGATCAGGTTGCCTTTAGTATAGCAACTCCACTATACTATAGAATCATAAATTCCTTGCATGCCCATTATTATTTTGAAATACAAGTATGCCTGCAAGAAACCTTAATGTAATTCCTTGTGCAGACAAACCTAAAGGTGAGAATGCCAGAACCTTTCAGAGGTAACCAAGGGGTACAAAATCTGGGGGAGGAGGTAAATGCATGCAAAGAGAGGTAAAGGCAGGCCATTGCAGCAGGTAAAACCTGTTCATCTTCTTCATTAGGATTCACTGCACATTTAATTTTCAAATGTTTGGAGGGTGTTTATAATTTCCAGCACAAACCATCATAATGTATGTTCACTTCTTAATGGCCATACTTGAAAAGCTCTCTCAGGAATCACAACTGGGAAAGTCTGGTCTGAAAGATCAGATCACTACGAAGAAGCTGGGGAAATACACAAACCATTGGTTGTACAATCACCAATAGCCACAGTAAAAATAACAACTTGGCCAAGAAACGTAAAAAGGGATGAAATCCATTCCAACAAGCAGTTTGACCATTCACATTTACAAGTGTTGCACCCATGGGTGATGGTCTTGGCACTCTAGCCCTTCAGAGATACACGTGCAGGCATCTTCAGGCTCACAAGAAAGGAGGGTTCAACTCAACTGTGGGACTTGGGTTGTAAAACCGAGGTGACCAGGCAAGGATTTGGATGATGCACTGATAATGAGATAATGATTATGGTGAGAATTCAGGCCTGAACTCCAAAGCTTTCAGCATGTACACCTCCAGGGTGTGTAACCATACTCCACATCGTTCAGGTGTATTCAAAACAAACAGCATTTCCAACTCCTTCCCTGCTCTCCTGCTACACAATTTAGGACAACAGCCCACTACTTTCTCCTCACTTTTTCAGTGCTGAAAAGCACAGTGGTTCCCGTACAATCCACCCAAGACAATCAGAAATAACAAAAACAGATTTGAGTGACTAGCTCAGTAAGGACACGCTGCTCCTCAGGAACCAGAGAACTGCAAAACACAGCCTGCAGACAAAAGCCACAGAAATTCTTACAGTAGCCATCCTGGCAGCTAAGTAACTTGCCGCATAAGTCAAGGCAGCCACAGCACCGAGCCAAATGCAAAGAACGATAGTGCCCGTCTCTAAAGCGACTTCAGGAACATACAATAGCTATCAAGGCAGAACTCAGCAGCAGAGGCAGCGTGTGAAGCAATGCCACGGTGACCAAATGGCTGCCA
>NW_008625208.1:21389-21837 GCF_000691845.1 Merops nubicus
TCACGCGCTGGGCGCGCCCGAGGCAGGCAAAGCCGACCCGCCTGCAGAGGCCAGCAGGGCAGAACCGCCGCCGGTTCAAGTGGCACGGCGTGGGAAATCCACACTTCCCAAAAAACCCTAAATCGCACACGAACAGCCATCGAGGGCTTTCAGCCGGTTCAAAGGCAGCGCAAATGCCATCTTGATGCCACCCAACCGTATGAGCCTTGTCTGCTCCCTGCTCCTCGCGCAGCAGCCTGGCGTTACAGCGGAGAAAACCGGGCCCCAAAGCCGGGGCGGCCACCGGGGGGGGGCGAACCCCCCCCGCGCCTGCCACGGAAACGCAGAGGGAGCAAACATACTTCTCGGTGCCCCGAATCCCCCTAGTCGAGGTCGCGATGGAAACGGTATTTCCAAATATTCCTGCCCAGTTCCCGGCCGCACCTGGGAACGCGGAGACAATGCTCGG
>NW_008625209.1:0-9814 GCF_000691845.1 Merops nubicus
TGAATATGATGAAGGGAGTTAAGCATCGCCCTTAATGATGAGAGGCTGAGGGCACTGGGGCTCTTTAGCTTGGGGAGGAGGAGACTGAGGGGTGACCTCATTAATGTTTACAAATATGTAAAGGGTGAGTGTCAGGAGGCTGGAGCCAGGCTCTTCTCTGTGATGTTCAGTGACAGGACCAGGAGCAATGGGTGCAGGCTGGAACATAAGAGGTTCCACAGAAACATAAGGAAAAACTTTTTCCCTGGGAGGTGACAGGGCACTGGGACAGGCTGGCCAGAAGGGCTGTGGAGTCTCCTTCTCTGGAGACATTTAAAACCCACTTGGACACCTTCCTGGGTGACCTGCTCTGGCAGGGGGGCTGCACTAGATGATCTTTCAAGGTCCCTTCCAACCCTTAACACCCTGTGATTCTGTGACACAGCTCCCATCCCTGGTTCCCATCCTCCCTCCTTACCCAAGATGGGGCATGAGGGCAGAGCAGCCTTGATCTCAGCCTTCAGGTTCCTCACCTGAAATCCATCCATTGACTTCTTTCCCCTCTCTCCAGCCTGGGAATTTGCCTATGGATAAACCAAAACCTTCCTCCTGTCCATGCCTGTTAGATGATCTGCAGTGGTAGAGCAGGACTCCCTGGTAGGGCTGCATATTTTCAGAGACTAAACTTCACAAGAGCTGAGCCACCACCCCCAGGACATTAGACCTTTGGAAGTGCCTCTTTGACACCCTGCCCCAGGACATGGCCCCAGCAGCACTTAAGTTCTTCAGCATTGACCAGCCATTAGCTGGTGGGAGCTGCCATGCCAGGCTGGGAGCAGACTGTAACTCCATGATGCACTGCCTGTATTTTAGATTTATTTTTATTAATGCCATTCTATTTTTAAGGGTGATTTATTTTTATCGCCATGAGAGAGGCAGGTCTGTGGTTTTACTATGGGACATAAATCCTGCCTACATTTCAACCTTTTCAGGTCAAGGATTTTATCATCTCTGTGAGCATCCCAAGTGATGGGTGCTGGGGGTTTCTCCTGCCCTCTGTCCTCTTGGGCTGGGCAAAATGTCCATGAGGAGGATGGACTGAGGTTTGTCCTGTCTGGAGGAGGAAAGCCTTGAAAGTTTCCCCTGTGAAGAGCAGCAGAGCCAGCACTGAGCTAATTTATAACTCATCTGACTTCAGCCTTCCATTGGAGGCACTCTCTGTGGCAGTGTGGATGCAACCTTGTCCCCAATCTTCCTTGCTCCAAGGTGCAGGCAGACCTCTGGGCAGGACTCCTCCTCGGTGGCAGTGCCACGAGCTCCTGGCACACATTTGGATAGAGATCCCCAGGTCACGTATGCTCCCTCTGCTGAGACAGGAGCTTTTACCCCTTGCCAGCCCTGAAGACCTCTTTTGGGTTGGGGTTTTACGTAAGCTCTGCCTGTGCAACGTGCTGACTCACGACTCCAGCCACCGGCTGCTGCTTCAGTGGGAGTAACAACCCGCCCTGAGAACAGAGGCTCGGAGACACTAGGAAACGCCAAAATCCATTTTTTGTGCTTGCCTGACCTTAATTTGCCTTCCCTGGCGTCTGTGCCCTGTGATTCACTCTCTGATTAAACGACTGCTGCCCCCCTGGCAGATGTCAGCCCCGCGTCGCAAGGCGCCGGCTCGTCAGGGCTTGGTGGGAGCACCACCATCTGCAGAGGAGCAGGAGATCAGCCCTCTCCTTCCCCCTGCCCCCCAGGCAGCCCTGCTGCCCCCTCTGGGGGGACCACAGGCTGGCAGGGCTGCTGCTGTGGGGTCAGGAGTGATGGGCACTGGGGTCAGGATATGGCCCTCGGGTGAAGGGGTTCAGCCAAAGCCCCCGGCCTCTCAGCAGGTGTGGGCTGTGCTGCTTGGAGCAAGGTGGGGGAAGGTTTCTCACCTTCTGGGAGCTGCCATCAGCTCTCCTGCTCTCGGTGGCTTGGACAGATGTGGGGTCCAGCACCAGCACCACTGGGCCCCTCTGTGTGAAATCCAGGAGAGCTGATTTTCCCCTGGCCTCCCTTACAGCACTGATAACATTGATGAGAGCCTCTGTTTTCAGCTGCATATGCAAATCCTGATTTGTGAGCACAATGACCCCCTTTGTATGCACAAAACCGAGTCACTTGCACATTCTGCGGGCGTCGCTTGAGAGACCTGCTGGAGAATTGGTCCCTCAGGGCCAAATGCTGGAAGAAACAGACTCTGATTTTGTGCTGTCAGGCTTGCTGGAACGCTGGCGTAAATGAGATGGATAGCTACCTTGATTAGCAGGTGCAAATGCCTTGAATTATTTTTTCCCCATCTATAAATCAGGTGCTTCTCCATCAAAATTCTCTCCGTTGCATCCACAATGATGGCCCGTCCCAAAGGAATAGGCACGGGCTTGACAGGACCAACTGAGATGTGGCAGCAAAAGGTCTTTTTTGGAAATTGGCAGAAAAAAAGGGTTTCCATCATGTTCCAGATGGGCTAGTTTGTCACTAGAGCTGCAGATGGTGTTGCTGCTCAGGTAGGACAGGGGTTGCATGGGCAGGAGACACGGAGGAAAGTTGTTTTTAAACAGAGCTATTTCTTCAAGGCAACCTGTTAAGGGGATTTGGAGGTTGCTGAGCTGAGCATGTAAATCAGGAGATGACCAGCCTTGGTGAGAGTGTATTTGTGTTTATGAAAACAGCTATTTTCTCTGATAGTTCAATTTAATATCACACAGCTTTTGTGCACGTCAAGTGATATTTGTTTGTTCTCGTGCACTTCTGCTATTTTCGCTGTTGGAGGATCCTAGTGTCTTTATTGACTTAGACTTTTATAAGATGAGGTTGCATCTCTCTAAGGTAGGTAGTTTAATAACTCGGTCAAACCCCATGTAATATATGATTTCTTTTCATGCAGCAGCACAGCTTGCCTCGTGCACCAAGCAGGGCAGGAGGCAGTTAACTCCCAAGCTAATTTAGCTTCGGGCTGGAGTGTTATACATAAACAGCAATCAAAATGCATGCCTGTGAGGGGCTCAGCTAAGGTTATCTGTGCTGTCTCCACACTCTCATTTTCTGCCATTAGAGTGTTTAATCCTACAGTTGTTAATGTTCTTGTAATGGCATTTCTCTGTTTGCCTAAAAACCGATGGAGAAGAGGGGAGAAGAATGAGTTTTGCTGTGTGGGGCCATTCTTTGGCCCATCTCCCTGGTGTGACCCGTCCCACCAGCACTGCAGGAGGTGGTATGGGCAGCTCTGAGCAATGTTCATTCCAAAAGATGACAGCCATGGCACAGTGGACCACCCTTGGTCCACCCTCAGGACCTCCTGCTGCTTCCTAGTATCAGCCACACACGTGTGCCCCAGGAGATCTTCCTCGGTGGCATGGTGTAGGAGCTGAGCAGATGATAATGAGAATAAAATCCATGCAGAGCCTCAAGCCAGACACAATCCTTGAAGTTAAGCTTGTGCTTAAGCACTGGGATGAGTCTGGGTGAAGAGGGTGACTTGCAGCAGGGGGAGAGGAGGAGTAACTGTCAAATCAGCTCCAGGTTTTCCGTCCGTACTCTGTGCCAGGTCAGCCAGGCAGGAGCCACCTTCCCTGTCTTGTTCTTCCAGAGCTTTTACAGAAAGTGCATTTCTAGTCAGGATGAAGCAGATATCCAGGTTTGGAAAGTGCTGTCCCAAAGGCCAGGGGCTGCAGGTAGCAAGGGCAAGAAGAGAAGCTTCTCAGAGAGCTTCACTGGGAGCTGGCACTGCCACCAGTGTTGTTGGAGAAGCCTTGGCCAGGGGCCAACCCCGACTCAAGGAGCAGCTCTCTGATGAACCTTTACTTGCTCATTGAAATTGAGAACTTAATGAACTATTAAGACCCTTGTTCATCCTTACCTGCATTTAATTTTCTCCAAGACATTTGCTCTGCCATCCCAAACTCTTGAAGGAAGGGGGTTGTTGCAGGTCTTCTATGACTTTTCTCTCCTCCTGACTTCTACAGCTGGGAAGCCCTGATGCCAGCCCTTGTGCAAATGTGTCTTGTCCCCTCCCTGGGGAGCTCCCCCTTGGCACCTCCCCGTGGGTTATCACAGCTCTGGGCTGGGTGCAGCCAGATCTGCCTGCACGGGGGTTTCTGTAGGCAGGGAGGGAGATGGGCCAAGGCAGGGACCATCGCTGGTGGTTTGGAGGGAGAGGGAGGGCCATTAGGCACTCTGTGCCCTGGTGGGAGCCCTGCAGCCTCCTCCTGCACCGAGGGTCCGGGGTGCTCTGTGACTGTGAGGAAGAACAGCCTGTGAGAGGTGTCCCTGGGGTCACAGCATGAGCCTCAGATGGCTGAAGGACACTTTCATCCAACTGCCTGTGGATGCTGGATGAAAGGGTTGTTTCTCCAGAAACCTTTCACAAAGGACAGATGGATGCAGGGCTTCCTCTGGCCGCTGGTGAGACTCTGAGTTCTCAACAGCTTCCTTAAGGCAGGTTGGTGGCCGTGGCTGTTGGAGGGATTGGGTGACTCATGTCAACCTGTCGGTGGCTTGTGCCACACCACTGGTGCTCAGGGCTGGTGCTAGTGGGCATGGCCACCACCTTGGGAAGGATGGCTGGGGGGATGGCAGAGCTGGAGCAGCACAGGGTGTCCTGTGCAGGAGGCAGCCCGTGAGCCCAACACGGGGACACCCAGGTCCCCTCTGCCCCAACGAGGGCTCCTGGGCAGCGTCTCCTACTACAGGCAGTGGTGACAAGGGGACATTGTCCTTGGTGGCCGGGACAACAGCACCTGGGCAGGAGAGGCCTTTTGTAGCCACCTTTGCTCCTGGCGAGGGGCTTGAGGCCACACAGCTCGAGCTGCTGAAGGAGCACAAGCCAAAATCTTCGCATCCCTGCGGCAGGGAAGGAGGGGGGACCCTCTGGCCCCCTTATCTGGGAGCAGGCTGGTAACCCTGGTGAGGGCTCCACACTCCCCCAGCAGAGAGAGGGGCTTTGTGCCACAGCCCACGCTCAACGCGGCTCTGCTCGTCCCACCAGCCTCTGCTGCTGCCCAGCACCCACCCTGCAGGGCCCTTCTCCTCCCGTGCCACGGGGGATGGAAGGGGAGAGGCAGGAGGCAGCTGTGGGGAGAGCTGTGCTGGGGGTCCCTGGAGGGGGCTCTGCGGGGACCCAAAAGCTGAGGCCTGGCCGTGCACCGCCTTGTGTGGGAGAGGCTGCCCCAAAGCTGGTGTGAGCCTGCGTGTCAACACCCACACAGACTGAAAGGTGCCTTTGGGGACAGGCTGCTCCCCAGCTAGCATCTGAATTTGTCCCCAGGATGGTGCCTTTATGGCTGGGGCATGGCCCCAGCACAGCAGGGTACCCCAGGGTTGAGGTGCTGCCCCGCAGGAGGGACTCACAGCCACCATCAGTGCCGGGAGGAGGTTGACAAGCCACAGGTTTGCTCCACCAGCACCAAAGCCCCTCTGACTCCCTCTCTTGAAATGCTGGTGACAGCAAAGAGCAGCTTCCCCAGGAGCCTCCCCTCACGCCAGGCGGGCGGATTAGGGGATCCTGCAGCATTACCAGAGCTAATTGCCTGTCCCCCTAATGAGGCTGTCAGGATTACCCTGGCATGCAGAGCACAGGGCTGGCCAGGGAGGGGGAGGACACAGCTTGAGATACCCTATTCCCTCTCGGGAGGAGCAGCAGCAGCACGGTGCAGAAGAAGAGTTCTGCAACTTCCAGCTTGGATATTTAAAAAGAGCTGAAGCCTCCAGCAGTGCTGGTCAAGACACGGCAGAGCCAGAGGGCTGCTCTCCACACACACTGTGCTTGTGCCACTGGAGGTGATGAGCTCGTGGCTTGCCTTAGATTCCTTCCCTGTAGGTGTGAGGGAGCCTCAGGAGGGGCCACCCCTGAGCAGAAAGCTGGGGGTGCTGAGGATGTCTGCAGACTGCTCCAGCACTCCTGCAGCTCCAGCTCTGGAGGTGCTGTGAAGCACGGGCACAGTGAGAAGCCCTTTGCTCAGAAACAGCCAGAAGAAGCTCATGTCTGCACATGGAAACCAGGTCGATGTGTCTTTAGTTTGCCCTGCTCCTCCAGGTCAGGCTCTGGATCCTTCTTGCCTTCCCAGCTGAGGGCAGCAGCAATGGCTGTAATTTCAGGGGGCCAAAGTTGGCTGGAGCTGCGTGGGCACTTCTGTGCCTGGCTCTGCATGGCACGTGGGGCTGAGCTGCCAGAAGTCCCTTCCACCAGCCTCAGTGGGGATGAAGGTGCAGCAGGAGGGAGGCTGCAGGTGAGCCGTGCCAGTGGTGTGTGGGGATTTGTCCTGCTGGTTCAGACAAGGGCTCACTCTCCCCAAGCAGGAACGGGCACAGAGATGCCGTGTCACCTGCAATGAGTCACAGCAGCCTGGTCTGGGATGAGGTTTTGGGGGGAGAAGGGAGCAGGGGAGGGTTTGGAGCGGTGCTGTGGGTGCTGCTGCCTTCCCCTGGTCTCATCTCTCCTCTCACCCTTCTTGTAGCTGCACGTGTTGCATGAATAATGTGTTTTCTGAGCCTCTTGCTAGAGCTGTGGTGTTGCATTTCCTGAGTTAGGCAGCTTCTTTCTGCAGCAGCAGAGCTTTTCACTCCCCTCCTTGTATTTTGTTTAATAACACACTGGAAACATAGCCTGGGAGCTCCAGAGCTGAGCACCAGGACCTGCTGTCACTCAACCAAGCAAGCAGCAATCCTTTTGTTAGAACAGCTCAAATGTTACCGTGGATTCCAATCTGATTTCTGGGTTGTGTACCCAGAGGGAAGAGGGGTGACTGTGTTTGCACCATGGGCAGGGTGGTGGCTGCACAAATAGGACACTTGCCACAGCCCTTGGTAGATCCCAATTCATTCGTCCTCCTGCAGCAACCGAACGCTGCAGGACCTGAGGAAGTGGCATCTGGCTTCAGCTGTGGTTAGCTGGCCAGCCTGGTTGTTTTGGTTGACTTTGCTTTAATGCTGACTTAGCCCAAGTGATGCTGGCTGGCTGACTGCACCCATCGCGGGAGCACGTGGGATTCAGCAGCTCTGAACAAAGGCACTGTTGTTGTGGCTTCTGGTAGCTTGGTTGATTTTAGCAGTGCATTGAAATCTGCTCTTTGGAAAATGCATTTACCCTAAAGAGGAGCTAGAGGTACAGGAACCCCCATGCCTGCGGCTCCAGGGATGTTATTGGGTGTTTCTTGGTCCGTGGGGAGTCCCCTGACTGGCTCTCAGCATCCTGCCCAGGGTGGATGGGGACAGACTGAGAATAACCAATTAGCTCAGGGGGCCAAAGGAGGAGGGTGGATGCTGATGGGGAGAGAGCAAAACCTCCAGAAAACCTTGTAAGAGCATAGCAGGTTCTGCTGAGGTTTTTGGAAATCCCACTAACTGCCTGTTCATGGTTCTAGGTATAGAAATAGATCCTAAACCATCTGTCCCAAAGAGGTGGAGACTCCAGCAGGCTCGGCTGTGCTCTGCTGACCCCGTGCTGGGAGCCTTCCTGTCCCATTTCTGAAATCCTCCCAAAGGGGCACAGATCTCCCTGGAAACCTGTGGAAAGCTGGTGCCCAGGTCCAGGTCCCACCCTGGATCTCCTCCCTGGCTGGTGCCACCGTTTGCCCTCTCACTTACTGAAATAAACCTCCCAATAAACCTCCCAATAAAGCCTCGAGCACTGGCTGTGGCTGTTGAAACTCCAGGATGGGAGTCGATACGATCAATATTTCTGCAGGTTTGATGGAGTTTCCCTTTCCAACGCCAAACTGAGGGAGCAATAAACAAAACTGGCAGAGAAAACCGACCCGAGCCGTGGGCAAAGGGGCTCGGAACCTGGCACCTCCAGCCCTCGGGGAGGAGGGAGACCTTCGGGCCCCTCGGTGCCAAGCTCTGTAGGTGCCTTTCCCCTGCTTGCTGGGATTGCTGTGGCAGGGACCGAAGGGGATCTGATGCCCCAAGGCTCCCGGCTCTGCTTCGCCAGCACTTTGCGACGTCTCTCGTTTGCAGAGCATATATTTGTTATGTAATAAGTGCCAGGAATTAATGATCCATGGCACGGCTGGAGAAACTTGCCTGCTAAGCACCCAAGGAAAAAATAACTTTTTCTATGTTTTATTTTATTTTTTTTTTTCTTCAAATTACTGCTGGAGCCATTAGGACTCGTGGCGAGGAGCCCTCCCCAGCCTCCCGGCACGGCGCAGCCGGAGCAGGGGCCGGCGCTGCCGCTCGCTCCCCGCGCTTCCCCTTTGGAGAGGGAACGTTCCTGCCGCTGCCGTTATGAATCAGGAGGTTAGCAGCTTCTGACAGATCATAAATCAGCGCTTCCAAGTCGCTAGGACAAATCCCAGGACATTTAATCTTTAATATTAGATGTGTTTAAGGCAGTGAATATTTCATGAAGGTGCTGTTGCATTTTAGCACATCATTAGCTGTCTCTTTCTTTCCCCTTCTTTTCTCTTTTTGCCTCCTCCCCCTCTCCAGACGGCTCTTCCTCCAAAACCTCAGTGACTGAAGCCCTGTCTCGCTCCCTCCTGACAATAAAGCTCTTTACTGTAATCCCTGCGAGGCATTTTAAGAACTTGCTTAGGATCCCAATGAGCTTGCAGGTACCTGCCAGTCTGCATTACCCCCCCCCAGGCCCCCACCTCTGCCGGGGTCTGCAGCTCAGCCTGCTGCACTGGCAGGCAGGATGGGGAGAGGAGAGAAGGGGAAAATACTCATCAGTGGCAGCTTCTAGCAGAAACTCCACGTGCCAATCCAATTAATCTTTTGACTTTGCCGTTTCTTGCTCCGGGTGATGTATTTCTACCAAACACAGAATCAATTTGGGCCAAGCACTGTTGGGTTTCTGGGGTGGGAAATGTCTTCTCCTGCTGTCAGAAGGGTGTAACAGGGTGAGCCAGCACCCAGAGAGTGAAGCCAAGAGCCCTTAGCTGTGGGACAGGGCATGGCCTGGGCGCTGCTTACAGAGGGAGTGTGGAAGTTGGGGGTTTCTGCATCCTTCTGCAGGACTTTGGGCTGGAGGTGACCCTCCCACTCTGCCATCCCCTCCTGATCCCAGGTGGCAGGAGCAGAGGTGGGAAGGGGACATGGCCAGGATGGGCTGGAGGCATCCCCGACTTGGGAAGTACATGAGGGTGGATGCTGACTCTCCTCAGGCAAGTTCCCAACCCCAGATCCTTGGATGGATCCAAGGTCACTGGGGAGTGAACCGCTGGCTCAAGAGAAGCCTCTGTGCCCAGGGCTCAGCAGGACCAGGACAGGGGCTGGATCCATGCAGGAACGTCTCTGCAGGGAACATGAGGTGTTGCTGGAGGCCAGTGAGCAGAGCTTTGCTGAGCCTGGAGAGCTGCAGGGCTTAAGGACAGACCTTTTGCATCCCCAGCTACCATGGGTGCTACATCATGTAACCACTCCCAGAAAAGCCACAGGTTTCTTGCAGCTCTCCACATCTCTGCATCTCCAGGAGGCTTCACAAGAGTCCAGGGAGCTCCAGATCTACAGCAGGGACCAGGAACAGCTGTGAGCAAGCAGAGACGGGCAGCAGGGGAAGAGGGTCCGACGCCGTGGTCGCTGACGTGCCTCTGGGGCAGAGAGGTCTCATCTTCCCCTCTTCTCTTCCAGGAGAGTGCAGCTGCCACGAGGGCTACGCCCCAGACCCCGTCCACCGGCACTTGTGTGTGCGCAGCGACTGGGGGCACAGCGAGGGGTGAGTGCTGCTGGGCTGGGCCCTCGCCCCCTCCCCTCTCCCACGTGGGTGAGGAGCCCCCATCTCCTCCCCTCTGCCAGCACCAAGGGCCCAGGGAGGGTCCCTGAGCTGCTTTCCCTGCGGGGTGACGTGTCACAGCTGCTCTTT
>NW_008625209.1:9850-30287 GCF_000691845.1 Merops nubicus
TGGTCACAGGAGAGCAGGCGCCGGAGAAGATCCTCAGGTGGGTCAAAGGAGTCTTCAGCTTGGACATTTCAGGGGGGAAAGCCAGTGAGGCCATCCCAACAGTTCTCTTGGTCACTCCTGGCTCTGTCCTCTGCTGGCCAGGGGACATGAGCATCGTTTGCCCTTGATGGACCCTATTTGTCCATGTTCTGAGGATGGGAAGGGTTGCCCTCAGCTGGGCACTGCTCAGCAAAAACAAGAACAGTGTGCACAGAAAGTGTCCCCAGACTTAAAAGAACAGCTTGACCATCCCCTTTTCTGTGAGGGTGGTGAGACACTGGGCCAGGCTGCCCAGAGAAGTGTGGATGCCCCATCCCTGGAAGTGTTCAAGGGCAGGTTGGACAGGGCTCTGAGCAACCCTGTCTAATGGAGGTGGCCCTTCCCATGGCAGGAGGTTGGAAAAAGACTTTAAGGTCCCTTCCAACCCAAACCATTCTGTGATCCGATGTTCTCCCTGTCACACCTCTAGCTATTCCTCTCTCTTTTGGCTTTCAGGAGAAGATCAAATGACTAACTTATCCCATGGTACCACCACTGCTCTGATTTCCAAGCAGCCAGGTGCCATAGAGGGCCACCATTTGCTGTGGACACTGTGGTCCTATATGATATATTTGTCCCTATTCCAGGTCCACCTATAGTTTGGGTCAAGGGCTGTGGCTGCCTGTCAGTAAGAGCTTTGTTGTGCCCCCCGTGGAGCTTTCCATCAACCCTCTGGCCAGCTGCAAGACAGACGTTCTGGTGACAGAAGATCCAGCAGATGTCAGGTAAGAAGCAGATTTCTTGTTTTCCTTACGCTCGAGTGACTCCACTGCTCTTTAAATTATTACTGAGGATGCAGCAATTTCTATGATTATAAGTTGGATTAGTTTTCTTCCTGTAAGAAATCTGATGGGAAAGCTCTTCAGACTCTTTTGGCCTTGATGGGTCTAGGCCATAGCTCTGAAGTTCACCAGCCCACTCAGGTAAATCGGTATGAACCTGTGGCGAGGCAATTGTAAAGTGGCTTAAATCTAAGGCTGCATAATTTAAATGGCTATATTTACCTGTATGGAGGTGCTGTCATCTTTCAGAATCTCATACATATATCACATCCACCCAGCCCTTGATCATCTGCTTGTGGTGCTCACGAAGCCAGGACAGAGACTGGTGGAAGGCTGTGTTGCTTGTCCAATTATTCTACAATTAGAGGTTTTCTTTTTCCTTCCTGGAGTTCAGTGAAAACCTGGATATTTCTCTGGCTCTCCCATTTTGGCTAGCTTGCATTTTAACCAGATGACATGAGACTTGTGGGAAGCAGTAGGACCTAAGGGGGAGTTGCCCACGTGGAAGGAGAGGCTGTTTGCTGGGAGATGGGGCTGAGGGTGGACAAGGAAAAGGACCCCTGGAAAAGGAGCCAAGCAAAGCAGATGTCCTCTGTGCCCCAGCTGGAAAGGGAGCAGCAGCCTCTGCCTTGGAGGAGAGCAGTGGTGGAGATTGTCCTCCTCTCTCTGCTTTACAAGGGTTTAGCTGTAAACTACAAGGGTTTAATTCCTAAGGTATTTAGTCTGTATTCTCCTCTCCCTCATTAAATGAAGATTGAGCATATGACTGTTGGGTGCCAGGGAGACCCCGTGATCCCCCCTCCCTCCCTCCTCCCTTCTCTCTGCCTTCTGCCATTGACTCAAGACACAATTTCCTGACCTGCAAATTCTTGTTTGTATCATGAAACCTCTTCCTGGGCACTAGCAGGATCCTTCTGTCCCCCGACCCCTTCTGCCTGCTCTTTTCCTGGAGCGATGGGGTGGTGGATTTCTATTCTTCCATCCCATCATCTTGGCAGGGCTATGGTTGGAGCAAGTGTCTGCAAAGCCCACGGCAGAGCCAAGACTGGCATCCAAGAGGTCCTCACTTCCAAGTGTGTTTTTGTTGCTAATTAGTGCTTGTTCCCTTCCCTGCAAAAAGAGACTGATGGTCCATATCTATCACAATTTGGCTCTCCTAGGAGCATTGTTTTCTTGCCTGCAGAAGATTACTGCTATTCATTGGAGAAGGTGAAGGGTTGCCTTGTTTTATGTTAATATTTTCCCAGCCAAAATGCCAGGAGAACATTATTTCTTTCTTGCCTCCTCACATCTTCGTTAAAAGTACGTTAGTGAGAGGAGAGGCTGGGAAGCTCACTTGCTGCTCCAGCACAGAAATTGTCTCTGGGCACTGATCCTCGTGGAAGAGGCTTGGGCAGGATGGATCAATGCCAGGCAGGAGGAGGGGAGTTCCTGGCACAGAAGCTGTTGCCTGCTCCCCTCATAAATGGAACTTGGACTGAGAATTCCAGGTAGAAATATTGGAGGGAGCCAGGTAGAGTAAAGGAGGCGAGTCCACGGCGCTTGTATCTTCCATACAGGAGATGCTAAATTATTAAAACTTTAATAAACGTAATAATAAATATTTCATGTTGAATTATGGAAGGTTTCGCAGATACAGGGAAAACCCAAAAGTGATCTATTATTTCTGCATTAGAACTTAAACACTCCTCAAACAGGGATCAGGCTGCACGCGCGGGGTCTCGAGCGCCCTGGGGTGGGTGGGGAGGGAGCTGGTCCCACCTAACAGGGTGTGATGGTGCTGAGGAGCTGATGCTGCTGCTCAGGTCCACTGCTGGGACCTTGCTGTGTTTGGTGTTTGGGGCATTGCTTTGGCCTGTCTTTAGAACCTTCTCTGAGGTTCTTGTGTGCTTCCATGCAATGAGGAAAGGACTTTTAGAGTTATCTTGCAGCCTCTTTGCTTCATCCCTCTGAACTGACACGTGTTGGTAGCTTCTCAAGGGAGCAGTAATGCAGCAGTTTTGGTGCTTCAGATGTCCAGATGATGACCTATAATGTCAAACCTACCACCAGAGCTGAACACGTGCTGTCCATCGTGTAGGTGTTCAAACACAGCCACCCCTGTGCACAGGGGGACCCATTCCCTGGGCTGTGGGACTGGGGTGGCACTGCTGTCCCTCTGTGCTGGCAGCTCCTGCAGCTGGTTCTGCAGCACTCGAGCTCTAATACAGTCACACCTCGTCCCAAAGGGCAGATCCTGGGCTGTATGACATCAGCAGCAACACAACCACCTCTCAGCACCTGGAGCACCCTGTTTGCTCTCCTGGAAGGCTCTGAGGGTAGCTCAGCCCTGTATTTCTTCTGGGGCTTTAATAACGAGCATGCTACGTTCCTCCAGACCTTCATTAGTCTGGCACCTTCTGGCTCCAGGGTCACTCGTCTTGAAGGGTTTAATGGAGGGAAATTGCAGAAAGCCTGGTTGGGAGAAAACAAGTGATGAAGTCTTTACAACTCAGAGGGTCAAAGGTTCAAACGTGGCCTTGTGTTTTTATGAAGATGCTGGAGGCTGCGGGAGGCCCAGGTGGGGCTCAGCCTCTCAGCAGCTCCCTGGAGGAACACTGCCTGCCTGCTGCTTCTCCAGAGGGCTACTGCTCTCCTTGGGTCTCACCACTGAGCACTGCAGCAAGCTTGGTGAGACCAAGTGGACCCTTGGTGGGTCCCAAGCTTGCTGAGACCAAGTCATAAGTCATTCTCTTGCGAGTCCAGAGAAGGGCAGTGAGGCTGGTGAGGGGTCTGGGGAACATGCCTGATGGAGCCTGGCTGAGAGAGCTGGGGTTGTTCAGTCTGGAGAAGAGGAGACTGAGAGGTGACCTCTGCTCTCCACAATTACCTAAAAGGAGGTTGGAGTGAGGCTGATGTTGGTCTCTTCTCCCAAATTACTGAGGATAAGATGAGAGGAAATGGCTTCAAGTTCACCATTTTTGGTTTTAATTGGATATTAGGAAGAATTTCTTCCCTGAGAGAGTGGTGAGGCACTGGAACAGTCTGGCCAGGGAGGTGTTGGAGTCACCATCCCTGGAGGGGCTCAAAAACTAGCAGTTGCAGCACTTGAGGCTGTGGTCTGGTGGTTAGGGAGATGTTGGGATGGTGTTTGGGCTTGATGATCCTGGAGGTCCTTTCCAACCATGGTGGAAAGGTCTCTAAGAGCAACTTCGACAGACAGGAGCCAAAGGTGTCCATGCAAACATCCCACCAGGTATGTTCCCACGTGTGCTGGGGCTTGAGTGGGGCCAGGCCTTTGCCTGCAGAACTCGGTGGTGGAGGTTTTAAGGCTGTGCGTCATAAATTAAGCACGAGAGTGCTTTGAGTTAATGAAACTGGAATGTATAATTCATCAGGAACCAGAGTGAGCATCTCCTCCTCACCCCCAGAGTCTGAGCCTCTGTGTGGTGATCACACCAGCCACAGGTCTGGGATCGTGGCATGCCAGTGGTGATGTCTGTGCCCACGTGAGGCTGGCCAGCAGTGCTGCAAGGCTCTCCCCACGCTGGGCAGCCTCTGGCTTGGGCTGCAGGCCAGGTCCCAGGTTGGGCAGACTGGCCCAGCTGCATGTCCCTTGCCAGGAGAAATACCTCTCAGTCCCACCTTATCTTGCTTCTTCTCAAGATCCCTCTGTGTTTCCCACTCCCCAATCCTCCCACCGCTCTCTCGTATCTGTATTTCTCCCTTAACCTGGTGGTAAACACAGCAGTCTGTATTATTTTTCAAACAAATTGCTATTAGGTGTTTAATCCTTCTGCTGGCCTTCAGAGGACACGTGGCTATCCCTTTCTGACCCTTTAGGAGCCACTGCTTGTCCTGTGGGACAGGAATTGCTGTAGCTGTGGCAGCACACACTGCTCTGCCCCATCAGCAGCTCCCAGGGGAGGACCCACAGCCCCCAGGTCCCACCAGCCCCAGCATGAGCATCCCTGGGGGGATAATAAAATCATCCCAGGGTCACAGCCATGGACCACAGAGGGAAAAGCCCCCGGGAGGGGGCAGAGCAGGACACTGGTGGTCTTGGTTCAGCGTGCTCTGCAGAGCAGTGGATGATTTGTGGTGAGCAGCCCTAAATCAGAGGCGTGAGGCTGGGCTGCCACCCCCCACAGCATCCAGCTCCATCGTTATGGCAACCACAGAAACAAATAAAAGCCTCGCCTCTGCTCGACAAGCCTTTGAGATGTCCTGATGGAGAGACAAGTGTTCAGCAGCAGAATGAATTCTCTTGAACTCGCTGTCAATTCATCTTCATTTTGCTCCCAAGCGAGCCCCTTTGCTCTCTGAATTCTTTGCCAAAGTACAATCAACTGGATTTCTTTATTATTTTTTTTATTATTATTATTTGCTGTTTTATTTTGGGCTCTGTCTGCAGCAGAGTTCTGCTCCCCAGCTGGGCGCCAGCCTGTGTCTGATCTCGTGGTGAGGGTGGGAGCTGGGCTTTTGCTCCCTGCCTGTGGCTTTCCCTGGCTCAGCCTTGCCCTGCCCTTACCACCCCACCACTGCCCCAGCCTTGCAGGGCTTTTTGCAGTGAGGTCTTGCAGAGATTTGGGCGCTTGTGGTTTTGGGAGTCTGCAGGGTGAGGCTCCCTGGGAGTGGAGGGGGATGAAAAGTAGATGGGAAAGGGAATCTGGGCCAGGAGAGGGGCAACAGCTTTGCTGTGGCCACGCTGTCCAGAAGCCCTGTGCCTTATCTAAAGGTGTATGGGAAAATGGGTGAGCATCCCTGCAGCTCAGGAGGTGGCTGGGCTGCTCCCTGTGAGCAGCAGTTTGGTGGGCTCTGGGCAGGAGTGGGCAGAGGACACCCTGACAGCTCTTCTTGCCTTTTAGTGCAGGAGATGCCATGAGGACGTGGTCTTTTCGCCCCCTCCTTTCCTTTCTCCTGTCCTGGAACAGAGCAGGCTGTGATTTCTGGATGCTCAGTGCTGGAGGGACCCTCAGCCAGGAGGCTGGGGGAGAGGAGAGGGCCCTTTTTTGGGCTGCTCTCAGCGGGGACCTGGGGAGCTGCCTGAAGAGCCGTCGGTGCCAGCAGAGCAGTGAGTGGCTGGTGCCTGTGATGGATGGACAGCTTCACGTGATGGAGCAAACTGATCATTGCATCACCAGGCATGACTTACTCATTTCTGCAACGAGGGCAATTCATTACTGTGCCCATCACCGAGACACTGTCAGCCCCACAGATAACATCCCTGCCTCTTATCACCCCAACACGTCGGCATCTCACAAGAAGTGGTGGAGAAGCAGCTTGCAGGGCTTAACACTGGGATAAAGCAGCCTGTGGCCTCATCCTCTGGAGAGAAGGGACAGATGCTTTACAGAGAGGCAGCCACCAGCCCCTGCCCTGCATCTGTCAGCTTAGCATCATCCTGGCTGCTTACTGGGAGGGTTTTTTTTCTGCTCCCTGCCTTCTGCTTTGATTTATGAGAGCAGGTTGGAAGAGTCAGGTATGTCTCATTTGGCTACAGGGGGACTAAATGGAGATGTAACCTTGCAGCAGCCACTGAGGGGTGTGACCAGCAGAATGAGAGAGGAATTACAGGAGTGGTGTGATGGGGGAAAGGGGAAAAAACCCTTGAAACTCAAGCTGCAGTCACCCAAGGGGTATCTAGTGTGGGTCAGAATTGAAGTGTGTGCCACCCAGCACTTCTGGGAGGGTGCAGAGACTTCAGTGGCCTCAGCCTGTCTCTTCCTCACACCCCACCAGCCATGGGTGATTTTTCATGTCCAGAATCCAAGGCACATTTCAGCCCCCCCCCTCCCCTTTTCTGTAAGTGCTGCTATAGTGATGCTGAGTTCCACTCCATCTCTGCTCTGGTCCTTGGTGTGAACCAACTACATTTTTAAGGTCTTGTTGCTGGGCCATAAAACTGCAGAGAAAATGATTAAACCCCTTAGGGGTAGTGGATGTTAATTTGGACCTGGCTCACAGGCAAATCCATCACAGGGAGCAGCAGCTACAAGTTTGGCAGCTGAACAATTGCTGTTCCTCTTGTCCATTGTGCCACAGAGCCCAGGAGGAAAAAACAACCCAAGGAGCAAACAGATTTGGTCTATATATTTACTGAGACAATTAAAAGACCCCTCAACACTCACCAAATATGCAAACGCTGTCTCACACCTAGAATGATTCCCTGTAGTGTGGCTGGGATCTCCCATCACAGAGTGGGGTTTGGCACTGGACTCTGTGGCTGTTTGTCCACCCAACTGCCTGGAGCAGGGTCCCAGTGGTGGAGCAGGACCCATGGTGGAGCAGGACCCATGGTGGAGCAGGACCCATGGTGGAGCAGAACCCATGTTGGAGCAGGACCCATGGTGGAGCAGGGTCCTGCCAGCTCTGGGACAGGCAGTGAGGTCTGGAGGTGGAGGCAGAGGCTCTAAAGCACCCTGCTGATGTGTGTGCTTAGCAGAAAGGGTGATGCAAGGAGGTGAAATCAGACCTTGGGTTTCCTCACTGGAAGGAGTTCTCCTGTCCCTCTTTGATGGTGTTATTTGTTTTTATGTCCCTTCCTTTGCTTTCTGTTAAACACTGACTGGAGCGTGCTTTGTAGGTGCCTGTTCAAAGTGCAGCCCCGTGGCCTCTCTGTTTGTACAGCCTGTCTGTACTGTTTTTCCTGAATTACATTTTTTTCCCCTTATTTGAGTTCTATTACCTTTGCCTTTGTGCACATCTCCTGCCTTTGAAGGGGACTCAAAGGTCTGCAGGCAGGACAGGGACCAGGCAGTTCATCCCCTGGCCCAGACAGGGCTGTGTGGCAGGCTTGGGACAGGAAACCTCTCCTCCTCTTCCTCCTCCTCCTCCTCCTCCTGTGCTGGAGAGGGAGCTGTGATGTTTTTGGAGAGGGTTGGGTCTCTGGGGATGGACACGGCTGCAGGGCTGGTTTGTAGCCCAGGTACCTGAGCCCCAGGACAGGATTTCCTGGGTGCCTGGGGAAGGGTGCTCAGAGTCCCTGCCCTCTCTCCCAGGGACAGGCTGAGGGAACTGGGGTTGTTTAGTCTAAGAAGAGGAGACTGAGAGGTGACCTCATTGCTCTCTACAGCTACCTAAAAGGAGGCTGGAGTGAGGCTGGTGTTGGTCTGTTCTCCAAATTACTGATGATAGGATGAGAGGAAATGGCCTCAAGTTGCACCAGGGGAGGTTTTAATTGGATATTAGGAAGGATTTCTTCCCTGAGAGAGTGGTGAGACACTGGAACGGGCTGCCCAGGGAGGTGGTGGAGTCACCAGGGAGGGGATCCTGCCCCTGTGCCCAGCTCTCGGCAGACCTCCCATTTTTATATCTATAACATACAGTTATGTAGTGATATAGTTTATCTGTTATGTACTTCAGCTCAAGAAAGACATGGACCCATTGGAGGGGGTCCAGAGGAGGACACAACAATGATCAGGGGACTGGAACCTCTCTGCTGGGAGCCCAGCAGGAGAGAGTTGGGCTGGGACAGCCTGAGAGGAGAAGGCTCCAGCTGGGGAGACCTGCTGGGGACCTTTGTGGTGTCCCCCTTAAAGAGAGCCTACAGGAAAGATGGGGAGGGACTGTTCATAAGGAGTACAGTGCTAGGACAAAAGGTAACAAGGAGAGTAGATCCAGACTGGAGATTAGGAAGAAGTTCTTCACTGTGAGGGGGATGAGACACTGGCCCAGGTTGCCCAGGGAAGCTGTGGATGCTCCATCCTTGGAGGTGTTCAAGGCCAGGTTGGATGAGGCTTTGAGCAACCTGCTCTAGTGGGAGGGGGTTGGAACTGGGTGACTTTTAAGCTCCCTCTGAACCCACCCCATGCTGTGGTTCTGTGCCTCCCCCAGCAGAGGAAACAAAAGCAGATGGTGTAGAGCAGGCTTGGGAGGGGAGGCAGAGGGGGGGTGATGAGCCCCCAGTTGCATCTAGGGCACATTCAGGTGTGTTGGCACTGTGGCTTCGTGGCTTTTGGGGAAGAATCTGTTCAAGCCTCCTGCAGCCAGGGGGTCAGGCTGGGGTAGCATCCCCTGCTGCTGCTCACCCTCTGGCTGGTGGCTCTGCCTGGGCTGTCCACGGCCAGCCCAGCCCTGCCACGGGTCTCTGCCAGCAGCAGCTCCAGGAGCCACGCTGAGCCCAGCAGCACACGATTGAACCCCAGCTGATGCTTCCCTGCTGCTGCTGCTGCTGCTGGGGGGGCTTCCAGTGACCAAGATGAAGCTGAGAGTTAAGGCAGGGTACTGTGGAAACACCCTGAGCTTCTGCAGGGAAAAGTCTCTCTATTCAGTTAGGTCCACATCTCCTTTTTCTGTCTTTTTTCTTTTTTTTTTTCCTTTTAATTAGTGTGTATCAATCACTGATGGGCCAGAGCTGGAGATGTTGGCTCTGTAATGTTGATTCCTCTGGAGCTGGTCACAGCTTGGGGTTAGGGATAAACTTGTGGGTGGTTCTGTGAAGGGCTGCTTGACCCATAGAGTCCAAGGGGTGAATCCAGTGCTTATAACTATCCATATTAGCCATGACCTACGTGTGTAACAGGTCCCTGATATCAGAGAATCCCAGTATGGTAGGGTTGGAAGGGTCCTCTGGAGATCATCTCATCCAACCCCCTGCTCCAGCAGCTCACCCAGGGTCACATCCAGGTGGGTTTGGAATCTCTCCAGAGAAGGAGACTCCACAACCTCTCTGGGCAGCTGCTCCAGGCTCAGCCACCCTTACAGGAATGAAGTTTTTCCTGATGTTCCGATGGAACCTCCTGGGTTCCACGTTGCAGCTGTCACCCCTTGTCCTGTCTCTCTGCACTACCAGAAAGAATCTGGCCACATGTTTTAGGGCTTTTCTACTGAAGGTAAATGCAGTTAAGCAGCTATTCTGCACTACCTCCCCAAGGGCATGCCCTGAGAACCTTTTGGGAAGGGATGGAGTTAACCCACCATGAGGCTCTTGATCTCAGCCCCCCTTTTATCCCATCTGTGCCTGTGCTGACAGCCCATAATGACCAATTAACCCTTTATTAACTCAAAGCCTGCCCTTATGTTGAAGCATGACCTTTCAGCTGGCCAGCAGCGAGGCTGTTTGCCCAGGCAGCAGTGTCTGCAGAGGCCAAGTGCCATCTGGGCAGGGCTGCCTCTTGCCTGCAAGCGTTGGTAGCAGCTGCCAACCCAGCTCCAGCCTGGCTGTGCCCGAGGTCCCTGTCTAGGGCCTTGGTGGGTGTTCAGTGGTGGTACCTGGTTTCTTCCTCTTGTTCTATGGCAAGGATTTCCTTCAGGGAAGCTGTGGGTCTCTGCCTACAGCCAGTCTTTGTGGAGGTGTTTTATCTGCATGTTGATAGTTGGCTTCTGTTTGAATCCAAAGGACAGTGACAGTGACTGTTGAACCCTCTTAGACTTTCTTAGGTAGCTGGGATGGGCAGTGCTGCAACCCAAGACTATTACAGAGGGACTGCTCCAGGATCTCCTCCTCAGTCTCTCCATGCCCTCTCTGATTAGGTGGGTCCTGTTCCCCTTTCCCACAGGGACCTGTTGATGGCTCCAGTTGCCATTCTGCATCTTCCTGTGGAAAGGAGAGCTGGGGGAGGCAGGGTGTGGTGCTCGGCTTATCTGAGCCAAGAAGCCAGCACTAGATGTGTTAGGAGACCTGGCTTCTTCTCCTCCTTACAGGAGCTTCTCAAGCACTTAATGTAGGAGCAGATCATCCCTACTTGATGGGACCATAGGCAAACCCAAGCCCACCCTTCCCACCCTCCTGCCCTGGGCAGGGGGAGCTGGGGCCAGGTGAAGGAGCCCTCCTGGGTTTCTGTTAGTTTGACTTGGTGCCAGTAGGATGACTCTCTACAACTCCTGAAAGGAGGCTGTGGCAAGGTGGGCTTGTTCTCTTCTCCCAGGGAAGAAATTGTAGGAAAAGAGGAAATGGCCTTAGGTTGTACCAGGAGAGGTTTAGGCTGGACCTTAGGAAAATGTCTTCCCCTTGTGGGTTGTCCAGGGCTGTCCCAGGGCAGTGGTGGAGTCCCCATCCCTGGAGGGGTTTCCAAGCCATGGAGATGTGGTGCTGAGGGACATGGGTCAGTGGGGACCTGGCAGTGCTGGGGGAATGGTTGGACTTGATGATCTTACAGGTCTTTTCCAATCTAAACAATTGTGTAATATTATGGATGGTAACAGTTGGACGTGATGATCTTAAAGATCTCTTCCAACCAGAACAATTCCATGATTCTGTGTTTTTTGGGGGTGAAAGGCATAATCTGTGCCCAGACATTGCTGACACACAGTACAGCTAGAGGAGGAGAGTCAAGAACGTGCCATTGACTTGGAGGGCTTTTCATGGCATCTCACTTGGAGCTTGGGGAGAGTCTCTCTTTCCTGGTAAAACTGGGATATGCTGGATCCCAGATAATTAATTATCAATGGAAACCTCCTCTTTTATTGAAGCCTGCTCTGTAAAAAGACAAAAAAAAAATGGGGAGCTTTTAGTATGCCCAACTTCACTGTGGTGAACATCTGGCCAGCGGTGCAGGGAAGAGCCCCTGGTTGTTCTCTGCTTTTTGGGTTCATCAGCAGGGGGATTTTGCAGGGATTTAAGGCAGCATGAAAAGATTTCCTGCTAAACACTTGGCTCCCTGGTATCTGGGCAGCCCACTGGCAGGGCACCAGAGGTGAGGAGGCAGCAGGGGCTTTGCTGCAGGGTTGGGAGGATGGTCCCAAGCCCACCACCCTCTCCAGTGTGGATGGGAGGCTGTTCCTGCAGCTGGTCCTGGAGCCCTCCTCCTGTCCCTGTCTCCTGGTGGCATTCCAGCTGTGCAGCTGTGGGTGACAGCATGCAGAATGTTTGGAGCAGCCCCACAGATGCTTCAAGTCTGCTCCCCCCCACCCCATCCCTTTCTCTGCAGCACCCAGTCAGGCAGATGGAGGATGTTCCCAGAATAGCCCCAGAATTATCTTATTTTTAGGGAGTGTGTGGGTTTGGCTGTGCAAAGCCCAGCTGGAGTAGCTGGATTGAAGTCCCTGAGCTTCTCCCTGCCTTGGTACCTTGCCTGCTATAATGGGCTTGTGGCCCTGGCAAGGTTCATCTGGTCTCTGCTGGCTTTCCCAGTGGGAGCAGGGCTTGGGGAGGTTCAGACTGGGAAGGCTGGGGCAGTTTTGAGGGAGCTGAGCTGCTTTGCAGGGTCTCTGTGTGCAGCATGGATCCTGCTGGTCCCTGGCCCAAGCACCCACGAAGGGGCTTCCTCGGACAAAGCTGCAGAGACAAAAGCCAGCAGCAAGTGCTGGGCAGCCTATTTCAGAATCACAGAACCATCAAGGTTGGAAAAGACCTCTAAGATCATCACGTCCAACCATCCCAAACACTACCATGACCATTAAAACATGTCCCCAAGTGCAACATCTACAGGTTTTTGACCCCCTCCAGGGCTGGGGACTCCAGCACCTCCCTGGGCAGCCTGGGACAGTGCCACACCCCTCTGCCAGGAGAGAAATTCTTCCTAAGATCTAATCAAAACCTTCCCTGGGGCAACTTGAGCTCATTTCTTCTTGTCCTATGGCTAGTAACCTGGAAGAAGAGACCAACCCCCACCTCAGTACAACCTCCTTTCAGAGAGTTGTAGAGAGCAAGAAGGTCTCCCCTGAGCCTCCTCTTCTCCAGACTAAACACCCCCAGGTCCCTCAGCTGCTCCTCACAAGCCATGTTCCCCAGAGCCCTCACCAGCCTTGTTGCCCTTCTCTGGACCCACTCCAACCCCTCAATGTCCTCCTTATCCTGTGGCACACAAAACTGACCCCAGCTCTCAAGCTGTGGCCTCCCCAGTCCTGAGTCCAGGGGCACAAACCCTTCCCTGCTCCTGCTGGGCTCACAAATCCCCATCTCTGCTCTGACTTGGGGCCACCACATCACAGCAAGGTCAGTCCTGGCCCAGGCTGCCCAGGGCAGTGGTGGAGGCCCCATCCCTGCATGGCTTTGAAAGCCATGGAGATGTGGTGCTGAGGGGCATGCTTTAGTGGTGACTTGTCAGTGCTGGATTAGTCCAGCTGTTAGATTGGACTCAATGGTTTTGAAGGTCTTTTCCAACCAAAACCATTCTATGGTTCTAGATAATCAGGACTTTTTTTTTGTAGGATTACCTCTGGCTTGGCCAAGACCCTGTTTGCAGGGAGATGGCTTTGGCATCAAGGATTGCACTGGGCATGGCCCCACAAGACTTACTTTTGCTTTTTGAGCTGGGCAATGGGAGCTTGGTGGGAAAAGTCATCAAGTCCTATGACTTCGATACTGCCAGACTTTGCTGTAACACTTGTCTATCCTCCAATGAGAGCACTCATACAAATATCAAAGAAGATCAACCCCCTTTGGGCTTGAGAAGTGGTGCTGAAAGCTCCTTGTCCCATCTTCCAGCACAACTCAAAGGCTGCATTTGCACGGTTTTGAAGCCACCTCACAGTTTCATGCTGCATCCATGGGCAGTATGAGCCAGCACTGGCACACCCAAGAGCCCCCTGAGCTTCAGCTGCTTTCCAGCCCTCCTTGGCTCAGCCCATCCCAGAGCTCTCGGGTCACCTCCCAGTGCAGACCCCCTCCACCCTCCCTGGAGCCACCTGAGGAGGACGTGGCCCTGCCTTCTCCTGGTGCCAAGATCAATACCAACGGCCTCCATTAATATTCCAGGAATGGCAGAGGAGATTGACTGCCTCATTAGCAGGCATCGTGTGAAACTCTGACAATAATTAACAACTCAACGGTCTTATTTGCTGGCCTATCAGAGAAGTATTCAATCAAAAATGTAATTTGCTCGACGCTCCCATTTACCATAAAGAGACTATTCCTTCAAAGTTTTAAATAGACTAATTAAGAGGGAAGAAATACAGGGGGAAAAAAAAAATTATTAACAGTATAGTTTTAATGGGAAATTACTGGAGCGTATTAATAATGCAATAACCATTTTTAACAGCTGTCTGTCAGTTTGTGGGCCGGGGTAATTAAATTAGTCACTAAAGGGTTAGTCAAATGAGGTGTCGGAGAGAGGCGCCGGGGCTAACGAAGGCACGTCAGGCTTAATGCTCCAGCACACCAAGGAGGGTGAGATGCTGAAGGAGGGTGAGATGCTGAAGGAGGGTGAGATGCTGATGTTGGTGGCAGGTCCCTCCCCCAGGGACCATATCTGGGGAGCTCTGGGTCACCCCAGGCACCAGCATCTCGCTGCTCCTCTCCTCAGCTGAGGTGGAACCGTCGTGCTGGGGGATGGGAGGAGTGGAGCAGAGCTGCTGGGGTGTCTCTGGGAAAATGATAACAACAAAGAGTATTATCTGAGCATGAGCGTGGCCCCGAGTGGCCTCTGTGACGTCTGCTTCAGCCTGGTGCTACTCGGGTTTTTAATCTCTTTCCCAGAGCCAGAAGGCAGCTGTGCAGGGGCTTTCGGGCAGTTTCTTTCAAGGCATTTATATTCTGCAGGTTCCAGGCTTGTGTTCCCCCTGCCTCCACCTCTTCACCCCTTTTGAAATGAATCACAGTTAATTTGGGATGTTGTTGAGCCTGAAAACACGTCGTTCCTGCCACCAGCCTGTTAAAAAATGTATTTACAGCCCCATAAAGCAAAGCCAGATGTCAAGGTAACATCTTGCTGGCTCCCCTGTGTTCAGGGCTGGGGGTAAGGATTTGAGGAGGTACCTGCTTGAGTGTTCACAGGGCAGATGTTGAGCCCAACGGAGAGATTTCTGTCAGAGGAAATCATTGTGTCCAGCCCAGGGAGGTGCCTGGGGGGTCTGGGGTTCCTGGGTTCCTGGCAAGGGGACACTGCTGTGATTCCCTTTCCTTCTCCACTCCATAAATCAGGATGGAGCTGGTGGCCTCTGGCTCTGAGTGGGAAAGAATTACTCCTCTCAGTGTGTGTTTTTTTTGATATTTTGGACATTTTCTGTTTTGTATTGAAGCAGGACCTTTTCTTTTGTATGTCTTTGTGGAAAACCAAACCAACACATAAGAGCAATCCAATCCCAGAGGAAAACCCTCACCCGTCAGATGGTACCACACAATGTGGTGGTTGGTGGGGTGTCTGGAGGTGTAGAGGTCTCTGGAATGGTTGCCTAAATCATGCAGAGCAAAGAGATAAATTTCCATATATTGGCTAAACGTCTGGGCTTTTCTGGGCAATTTTCTTGCTCTGATTTTACATTTTCTTGCTCTCCATTTGCAAGTGATAGAGGTGATGGTGAAGTCTCTGCACTCCCCAGGGAAGTTAAATTTTCATGAATCAATGGGAGGTTTTACTGCATAATTTTTCTCCCATCACCCCCATTTGAAATTTAAGCTAACTAATGAGACAGCCCTCCCTGCCTGGAGAGCTTGGGACGTTCTGCTGCTCTTTTTATGTCGTTAAGATAGATGTAAAGCTGGTTGTTGGGTGGGATCTGGGGGAACCAGGTGATCTGGGGGCAAAATGTGTCTCACATGGCACATAGGAGTCAAATACCCAGGGGAAGCAGCTCTGGTTCAGCTGTTGGCACCTCGAGTTGCTTCAAGGGTAGAATTCTGATAGAAGGGAAAGGGTAAAGCCCATCAAACTCACCAAAACACCTCAGTGCCCCAACAACAGCAAACCAAACAGTCCCCACCCTTGTTGGCAGCCTGGGTGGGCACTTGGATGAAGGCAGGCCCTCCTCTTTCTCACACGCTGGAGAATTACAAGCCATATAGATTATTTTAATGGCCGTATTACTTCCAACTATTCCTCCACCATCTGTTCTTCCCCAATTAGAGATGCAAAAACCCAGCGTGTTTCTCTACTCTGGCCATAGAGAATGAAATATAGGTGTTATAAAAGGGTGTCTGCTCCTCCAACAGTGTAGCTGGCACCTGGGGTACTTCCCTCATGCCCTGGTTGGGATGCTCTGCCTGGTCCCTCTGCACCACTCCAGCCAGTGCCTGAGTCTGTGGGGGCAAAGGGACCCGTTGATAAAAGGAAGAGGCTGGTGTGCTACACGAGTTGTCTAAGCCATGTGGGACAGCTGAATTATTAACTCTGACCAGGCATCTAAGTGCTACAAAACCCAACAAGAACCTCTTACCTCCGGCACAGCGCCGAACAGGATTGAGGCACGGCGGGAGGGAGGGAATTAAGACAGGACATCAAAGACTGGATTCCATCAAGTAAATCATGCCATTGCTTCAGCAAAAGAGCCCCTAAATGTTTTATTAGGGATTTTCAACAACTACCAAAATTAAGATGGAAGGGATGAATTATTAAAAAATAGATTAACTAAACCAGCCTCTGAATTAAACATGAAAGGTGCCTCTCGGGAGCGGCGTGGCCACCGTGTGCTGCAGGCACCTGAGTCCTTCAGCTGGGCACAGGGGTGGCATGAGAAGGGGGATGGAGAACCACAAGCTGCTCCACCAGGTCTGGGCTTTGTTGCCAGGGCACGGACAGCCTGGGCGCAGGGTGGGAGGGCTGAGTGCCCGCTGCTCTGTAGGCATCAAAGGAGGCGTGTGTGCCTTGGGGACACGCAGGCTGAAGAGGTGGAGCAAAGGAGATAATGTTGCCCCACTCTTAAATGATGCAGGGAACATAGGTACAAAAAGGTGACTTGCCTGAAGTCATTTGAGATGGGTTCTGGACTTGGTCGAGCAGGTCCAGAAAAGGTCTATGAGGATGATCGGGGGCTGGAACCCCTCTGCTATGAGGACAGGCTGAGAGAGCTGGGGTTGTTCTGCCTGGAGAAGGCTCCAGGGAAACCTTCTTGTGGCCTTTCAGTACTTAAAGGGGGCCTGCAAGAAAGCTGAGGAGGGACTTTTGATCAGGGAGTGTTATGATAGGATAAGCAATGATGGTTTCATATGAAAAAGCGGTAGATGTAGATTAGATATTAGAAGAAATTCTTCACTGAGAGGGTGGTGAGACACCACACCAGGTTGTCCAGAGAAGTTGTGGATGCCCCCTCCCTGTAAGTGTTCAAGGCCAGGTTAGATGAAGCTCTGAGCAGCCTGGTCTAGTGGGAGGTGTCCATGTCCATGGCAGAGGAGCCAAAGCTGGATGACTATTAAGGTTCCCTCCAACCCAAACCATTTGATGATTCTGTGTTTGATTCTGTGTGCCAGTCTGGTGTTACCAACTCAGAACCATTCATGGCAGGAGAGGGACTGAGCTTGCCTACAGCTCAGGGGTTGTGGTTGGCACTGTGGACTCTGGACCTGCTCCACCAGATTTGATGCTCATAGACTCTATCAAGGGTAAGGCTGGTTTGCAGGGGCTGGAGACCCCTGGAAGAGATGGAAGAGCTGCTGCTGTCTGTAGCTTGTTTTGTTCAGCCCCCCAGCAGTGTGGAAGCATCATCTCTAGGTGCTAAGCACAAAACATGGTGGAATTTCTATTTGTTCTCTTTCTCCTTCCCCAACATCTTCAAAGCTCCCACGTGCAAGTGTACAGTGAAGCTCCTGTGAATGCCAGTGGTGGCTTGGTTGCTGGGAACAACTCGGTGGCTGCAGCAGCACTGCCCTAAGGTGCACACTGATGGAACAAGCAGAGGCTTCATTTGTAACGGTAATAAAACTGTATTTTGTGGCTACAGGCTGCTTTTCATCTTCACACCTCAAAGGAGCATTCATTAGCTGCATGGCACAGTGGGAGGTCAGTAGGTAGCTGCTGTTGTCCCCGTTTGACAGATGAGGAGTCTGGAGAGGTGACACATCCTGTGAGCTGCCCAGGGTTGGGCAGTAATTCACCATCCCATCCCAAAACGCCCGTTCCTGCTCAGGGCTTTATTCCTGGGAATTCTCTCTGCTCATCTCCAGTGGCTGAGCAGCCCCTTGGGAGTTTTGAGGTCATCTTTTCTTTAAGCCAAGCTTGGGTTTGGGTAGATAGGGTTGAATGATGCTGAAGTGGAGTTTAAGTCTCCTGATGTGCATTAGGCCAATCGCTGTGGGTGGGTTCCTTGCCCTCAGGGCAGTGTCTCAGCTTTGCAGGGCTCTTGAGCAAGAGAAAAACTTGGAGAAACAAGTTCAGCTCAGTCTTTGCTGTGAGCCTCGCTTTTTGCAGATGCTTATGGAGAAGCCTGTTTGAAGAAAATGGTCACATTACAATAATTGCCTGTTTTCTTGCTTGTAAATCCCAGGTTTGCCTCTCTAGTGAACTCTGTCTCCAAAACCCTCCTACTTGGCTCTTTTTCCAGGGATTGCATTTGCAGAGGTTTGCTCTTTGGCTGAAAGCTCAGCCTTTGGGCCCTTGTCTATGTAATTAAAGCAGAGTCTTGGCCTGTATTTTGGGAGAGCGTTTGTCTGAGAGGCTTTGGGTAACCCTCAGTGCTCCTTGCACATGGCCTTGGGTTGGCATCACTCTCTGTGAAGCCACAGTGCAAAATGAGTCAGGCTGAGAGGTCACCCCATGAAGAGGAGTGGGGTGCACGCTGCTGTGGGTGTCAGGATGGGACCAACCCTCCCTTGCCTCCTCTGAGATCCCACACAATGCTCCCAGCTCCCCTTTCTACCCAGACTGATGCGTGCTCCTGGCACCTCTCAGATCTTCATCCATTGCTCCCTGCCCTGGTAGAAGGGGTTCGTGGTGGGACCACGGTGGGACACATCTCTGCATGTCTGTCTCCAGGGCCTTTCAGAAGAAGCAAAGTGTTTTCTGGGCGTCCTCCTCCACCCCTCAGGGCAGCCCTTGGATTAGCACAGAAGCCTTTCCACTTAGTCGTCTTGATTAAGATCGACACTAAAATAAAGGTGGCGAGTGCAATGTGATGGGCAGGAGAAGGAAGGTGGTTCTGCAATGTGCAAATGCTCTTGTCTTCTTTTTTTTTTCCCCCCTCTGTTCTTTTTCTCCTGTCATCAATCTCCTGTTGCTAAACGTGCAGCTGGAGAGCAGCTCCCAGGCAAGCTTCCCCGTGATAGGTTTTGACAGATCTAATCAGGCAGGAGCAGTGACGACCATGTCCCACACTACTGTGAATTGTGGTTCAAACTGAATATCCTTCACTGTGACACTGGCAATTGAAACGAGCCTGATGGCTGGGATCTGCCTGGCCCAAGAGGAGGGATGCTCCCACCCCATGCCCACCTACCTGCAGGTCCCAGCACAGCCCATAGGCCCATCATGCAACCTCTGCCACAGCACAGCTCTTCTAAATACCTTTGATGTGGGACGCTTAGTGCCAATAATTGAGCTCAGGGAAGAGCCTGCTGGGAGGTGTAGTCTCTTCTGTCTTTAATAAATGCATATCTTCTTTATATTCTGCTTAATAACACAATAGCACAAAGGTTTATAGGTAAAGGGAGGATGTTTCTTCTGGGCTGCTCGGTATCTGAGTGAGGCTGGAGGAGCTCTGAGTTAAAGTGAAATCAGTGTGTGTGTGTAAGCATGGTGCTGCCATTGGTTTAATGCCATCATCTCTTCTTTAGAGGTGCTTCAGGTTGTGGCTTTTTGTTGAGAGAAGGTAGGCTGTGAAGAAAAAAAAATAACCCAACAAAATAAAGAGGTAGATCTTCCAAAGTGAGTATACTTTGGAAACCTGAGTCTGGGACTGGTGAGCAACCCTGGGAGACTGCTCAGCCCTCTGCATTTCCACCTGCACACCCCACTGCCAGCCCTGCTTGTCAGATCTAAACTGTGGCAGCTGCAGTGTCCAGAGGCTGAAAGACAGGACAGCACAGCAAGGAGCAAATCCTGCTGGGGGCACTGGGAATTTGGCAGCTTGTGGGTTTGTCTCTCACAGTAGATCTGTGGTGGCTAAGGCAGTGCAAGGTACTAGGAGTTTTCTTCAGAATCAAGGCTTTCTGTCTCTCTCCCAAATGATGTTTTAGCTATGTAATGCTATGGGTGAGCCCAAGACCTTTTCTTTCCTCAGGAAGAGCAATAACAGGTTCCTTCTTCTCTCCCTGGCATTGCCTGCAAGCATTTCCAAGGGCCATAGTCTGGGACTGATTTAACAGCGCTTAGGAGCAGCTTAGATCATCTCTAGATCTGCATCTAAGCTCGTCCCTCAGACTGCCTTTGCTAATCAGCTGAGATCTGGTCTGTGGAGCTCAGGGCACTGATCAGCTCTTGCTGCAGTCCCTGATCACCCTGGGGCAGGGGGATCACCCATAATGAGTCACTCCCCACCAGGGAGTTTGGAGGAGCCCAAAGGGACCAGTCCTAGGTGTGCGTCAGGTTCTCTTGGGATGGGTGAGCTGGATCCTGTACTTGGTGTCTCCACGACCTGGCACAGGGTTGGTCTGACCACTTCTGAACCAGCAGCAGTCAGGTCTCAGCCCTGTGCCTGCTGTGTGCCTGCTCTGGGCAAACACCATTGGCACCAGGAGATGCCCAGTCGTGGGAATGCAATCCCCTGCTGTTGTAGCTCAGGACTCAGGTCCAGGGCCTTCTGCTTTCAGCACATCAGACCCAGTTCCACGCCTTGGAGGAGCTGACACAGCTCCTGCCTCCCAGCACCGAGCTCCCAAGTGCAATGTCCCTGTGCTAGGGCTGGCTGTGAGTCTGCTTCAGCCTCTCTGCCTTTAACCCTCTCTCTTCCTCAGGTAAATGATGATGTTCCCTGTTCCACCTTCAACTCCCCACTCAATTTACCTTGTTTATTGACCCTAGCAGAAAGTCAATGTTTTCTTCATCTGCCATTTGCCAACGTGGTTCAGC
>NW_008625209.1:30330-32527 GCF_000691845.1 Merops nubicus
TTTTCCCCTTTTTAAAATGTTTTTTTTTTTTTTTTTTTTTCCTGGACATACCTGGCCCTGGACACAGCTCAGCAGCTTTCACTACATGATATAGCTGCAGGCAAGGCTGAAAATGTCCAGCAATTGCCCCCAAGCTGGAGAACCAGGGGCAAGCCTGTGGGTCAGCGGGTTCCAGGTGGGTGCTGCTGCAGCCTGGTTGCTTGCTGCCCCTGGTTGGGTGCTGGTTGCTCAGGAAACATTGGTCTCTGGGGGCTTCATAAGAATTTCTTCACTGAGAGAGTGGTTTGGCACTGGAACGGGCTGCCCAGGGAGGTGGTGGAGGCACTGTCCGTGGAGGGCTTCAAAAAATGAGTGAATGTAGCACTTGAGGCTGTGGTCTAGTGGTTAGGGAGATGTTGGGATGAAGGTTGACCTTGATGATCCTGCAGGTCCTTTCCAACCAGAGTGATTCTAGGATTTGAAGCTCTGTCTCTTCCTCAGAGGACTGAGGGTGATGCTTTGCAGCCATCACCCAGATCAGAGATTTTCAGGCACTGCGCCGAGGCTCCTGAGGGCTGTGGTGTGTTTTGAGAGGGTGTGAGGAGCTGCTTGCCCCCCTCTCCTCCAGGATATTCCTGAGGCTGCAACCCAGGGAAGGCTCTTTGACGTGCCTTGCAGAGGGCTGCAGGTCTAAATGCAGCTGCTGCCCCATGGAGTCAGCAAGGTGGGGACAGTGTAGCTGCTCTGTCACTGCCACAGGGGCACATCTTCCCAGGGGAGACAGGAGACAAACCCTCCCAGCAGTCTGGGTGCAGTTTTAGGTCACAGCCAAGGTGATTTAATGGGATGTGGCTACTGCAGAGGGTGGTCGTGGCCTTGTCCCAGCCACGGGTGCCCATCACTTCCCTGTGGCATCGCTCTGATCCCTGGGCCAGCAGGAACCCCTCTTTTTCTCCACAGTAGGGAACTGTTTGCTTTGAGGTGCCCACACCTCCAGGCAGGGATAAGATGGGTCCCTACCCAAAGGCAGCAGCAGGTTGGGGTGCTCCTCACCTCTGGAGACCAGACCCATGGAGGTGGTGTCCTCAGGAGGGCTTGGTGACTGGTGGCTTATCAAGAAGGGTGCTGCCCTTGTTCCAAACCTGGCTGTACTCCAAGGAGCTGCTAATGGATACCTTGGAAAACACAGTCTGCATTGGGTGCCTGGGTAAGAACCAAGTGCTTCTGAAAAATATGCCCATATGAATGGAAAGTCCCTATACATATCTCTCCCCAGGTCTAAAATTAATTGGATTCCAATTTCAAAGAGTATTTCTGGAAAGGAGCTGTAAATAATCTAGTTGTGCCTGAGTTCCTGTGTCTGTGGACATTCACCTGGCTTTTGGAGAGCCAGAGAGCACTGCTGATAGAAGGTGCTATATATAGCAGCAGAGCAATGCATATATGTATATGGATGCATAAATGTACCCCTAGTTAGTGACCCAGGTGCGTGGTGGTTGCTGAAACACAACTCATGGGTTTAGCTCTCCAAAAAGCTCCAGTTTTGCTTCTCATGGGCTCTTACCCTCTCTCCATGCAGCCCTAGACAGCCCCGGGCCATGGGACACTTGTTTTGTGGGTGCCATGGCTGGGAGCAATGCACTCAGCTCCCTGGGTTGGGGTGGATGGGATCTGGTGATCCCTGGGATGTGGAGAGGTTGGGGAAGGTCCCCCAGCTGTGTGGCCTTCAGGGGGTTCAGCTGGATGGAGCTTTGCTGCAGGGGCTGGTGCTGCCCCTGGAGCTGCACAAGGACATGAGCTGCTGTGGTTTTTAGGGGCTTGCTCCTCCATGGGTTGTCCTGCCTGCAGGAAGTGTCTCTAGGATCTACAGGGATCTACAGTCCCAACACTTCACCCTGCCTGTGTGGAGATGGCTGATCCCCAGCACCCAGTTTCCCAGGGGCTGGGCGCTGTCTATTCCCAGCAGATCAATAGGAGCATCTGTGAAAAATCAGGGCATGGATATCTGATCCACCAGCCCGGGCTGTTCCCTATTTATCTAATCTAATTCTATCGGCATTTCTAAAGTGCTTATCACCACCACATCTAAGCACTTTATATGTGTCTTGAAAAAAACCCCAGAGTCTGTGTGTAGGAGCGTGGTCGAGTCTGGGCTGTGCCTGGTCCCCGTGCCTGGTGCAGGCTAAAGGGGAGCCCCTCCCTCCGCCAGCAAAGTTCA
>NW_008625209.1:32541-38577 GCF_000691845.1 Merops nubicus
GGACCCTCGTGCCCTGCTACAAAACCAGACCCAGAAGAGCCTATTAGAACAGAAAACTTGCCCAAAATACCCTCGAAGGCTATAAAAAAGAAAACCCCAGAGACTCATTTGTGCCTAAGCAGATGCTGAAGGCTGAGCCCCGAGCTGGGATTTGTGAGCTTGCCCTTGCACAGAGCTCAAGATGACCCAAGGCAGATACAGCTCCTTTGCCACATGCTCTGCTGGGGCTGGCCCCAGCACCCGAGGGGCACTGTAGGACATCTCTGTCTCTGTGGGACTGGGGGATGAGCTGTTTCCAGGGGGGCTTTGCAACCCCCATGACTGGGGCACAGGAGCAGGGGATGGAGCTGGCACATGGGCTGGAGTCCTTCCAATTCCTTGCTGTCTTTCTGGCCTCTCCAAGTTCCCAGCAGCAAGCAAATTCCCAATTTCTAGGTTGAGACAGCATGGTGGGGAGATGGAAACTGCCACAGCCAGGCTCTTTTAGGATAGGGAGTATGTCTGGTTTAAATGGGAGAATCCTTTAGCTTATCCCAGGCTCATCCCTTTGGGATGACAAGCAGAATCTTGGCTTGCTGATGGCTGATTATTTTGAAGGGCAAAGACAAGGTCTAGGTAGGTGGATGCTCAGTTCCTCTCCAGCACCTGATGGGGTCCATGTTGGGTGCAGGTGAGGTAGTGAGGAAGTGCCCGGAGCTCGTCACAGCGGTGAGATTAATGGCATTGTTCATCATGCCACATAAAGTCTGTGTGAATGGATGTTTTATTTGAACCAGCCCAGGCAGGGCTGCAATCACTCCCTGGTACTGGGCTGGTCTGACCCATCTCATGATGTTTTCAGCCTTTAATCATTTAGGATGAGAGATCCCAGGCTTTTTGTCCAGGCTTTTGCTCGATTGCTTGTTTTTCTGAGATTTCTTTTTTTTCCTTCCCCGAGGCAAAACTGTTGCAGAGGGCCGAGGCAGAGTGCCTTAATTTGGCCAGCTTAAAAGCACTTTTGAAAAACTTGAATTGCTGCACTCGGCGTGAAGTTTGTTTGATTTTTAGCAGCAAGAGTCAGCAGCAATCCTCCGTGCCGAGCGTGGCCCAGCATCCCTGCTCTGCAACGATGGCCGAGGGCGTGAGGACAGCAGCAGCTGGCCAAAAATACTGAAAAATACCAAGTTTGGGTCTGGCGGGGAAAGGGAACTTGGGGAAAGGGGGAGAGGAGTGGGCTAGACTGGGGCAAAAGGGGATGAGGCTGGTCAGTGGGCAGGTAGGTGCCTGCCCAGGCAGTTTTGCCCTGGGGAGAGCTCTGCCCACCAAAGGCTGAGCTGCATCCTGAAACCACTGCTGGAAAATACTCTCTTTTTTTCCAGCCTGATCACCTTCCCCCTCCTCCCTGCCCAGAATAAAACCCCGATGAGGCTTCTCTTTAGCAAACATTACCAAGTTTGCAAAAACTCCAAAGGTGGGAGGTGCCAGGGTGAGTTTGCTGTGCAGCCTTCAGGCACCCCCTCTGCATGGGCATTATGAAACCATCTTTAATGGCACGATCATATCCTCCATATTCACCTTTGCCTCGCTCAGCACAGGCAATGAACCTGCTCTGGGAATGAGCTGCATTAATGTGGAGCTGTAAAAACTTCAACCGAAGTCAATGAGAGCTGTGCTTTGAGCAGGGAAAGTGTCATTTAATGCTAAGCACTCTGAAAAATCAAGTCTAAATGTCTCAAATTTGGTGCATGTAATGTAGTGGATGTTTTTTACATTACCGTGCCTGGGTCTTAGCTCCCTGCCTGTAAAACAGGGATGATAACAGGGAGATTGGGAACTTAATCACTTTATTGGTGGTGAAATACTGCTGCTTGTTGGTGTTGAGCAAAGGAGAAGCAACCCATGAGGAGCTGAGTAATTGTGCATGCAGAACAGCTTCTGAATAGAGTACAATAAAGTAGGAGCTATGTGTCCTCCAACGAAGAGTAAACAAGATGCTGAGAAGCTGCAGGTGAAGTTGTTAGTGGGGTACTGAGAAGCCTGCGGATGCTCCAGGGTACCCAGGGGTGGTTTTTGGGATGCCTAAATGCTGAGTTCCAGACTGTTTTGGGTACTCAGAGGCACTTGGCTACAGTTCAGCACCATCACCTTTGCTGTTTGGGGAGACATAGGTCCTTCAGATAACCTTTCTCTATGTGGTCTTGCCATCAACACCTTCACCAAAGCGCATAATTACCAGCCACTGCATCGAGGTTGCCTTGGCAACCTTGGGTCTCACATTTTCTTAAGTTTGGAGTATGTGACTTTGCAACCTTTATAATTTCCTTTATTCTGTTTTTTCTGTGTGCCCAGACCTGTGCAGACCCATGCTGTGTGGCCATGGCTCCTGTTTGCAGGATGTCTGGTAGACCTCGATGTCTCAGTGCTCTCCTAACGTGGGCTTTCCTTGGAGACTTGCTCTGGGCCCCTTTGCTGGAAATCCCACCGTCCAGGTGGAGATAACCTGGATGTGGCATCCCCCACGGGGGGCTTTGCTCCCTATAGATGTACCAGTGGGGTGCTGCACTTGGCAGCAGCTCTGGACTTGGGTGGCAGGGCTGGGGGAAGGGCTGGGTTGCATCCAGGCAGTTGGCTGCAAAGCTGGGGAGCAAGGCAGGGATGAGAGCAGAGCTCATGTTGCTTCCCTGTCAAGCTCCTGCAGAAGCAGGATCCCCTTAGAGGTGCTGGGCTGGCTTCTCTTGTCCTCCCGGGTCCTTGCCTTTGGTCACAACACGTTTTGTCAGGACAAGGGGTTTAATCAACATCAAATGAGCTTTCTCCCACCACCCCCACCCCCCATCCCTCTCTTCTCCTACAACACAGTGTGGTTATGCTCCACCCCTCTGGATAAGCCCACGGGGCTCCTGGCTGCCACCTGCACGGTGCCAAGGTCAGTGTTTAATTGGTGGGAGTGTTAGAGGCAATTTTGGATGCCTCCTTTCACAGCAGCCTGCAGAAGGTCTTGCAGCAGCACCAGCAGGGTCTGCTTGGCCGTGGTGAGCCAGGCACCCTCCCTGTGGTCTCTCACTTCCCCTTCTACACAGATTTTTTCCTTCCTTGTTATCACCCTGTTACCTCCCAGCATAAAAAATACCTCCTGGTTGCTTTTTATTTCTACATTGAATGTAGAAATGTATGTGGAAGGAAGTTGACTATTTTGGAAGTGATGTTTTGAGAAGAGGGGATGGGAGGCATTGCTGGGCAAGCTGAGCTAGTAAAAATATTAATTAGCAGAGAGAAATCATTTGATAATCTTCATCTATGTATTTTTTAATTATGCATTGCTGCCTTTCCTGATAACCCTTGTGCCAATAGTGTGATCGTTTAGCTAGATAAACATATTATTTTATGAGTTAATTAGCGTGCAATCGCTATCAATTAATACACACTACTACTACTGATTCTGTGTTGAACAAGCAGATTTCACTACTGTTAACTGTTTGAATTATTCATCTTTGGAGCTTCCTAGAAGCCCTCACCAAATGGTATTTGTTGGTAACTGCAGTGGTGTGAGGGGCCAGGCAGCTCCTCACTGGGCCTGGAGCTTTCTGTTCCTGGGGGGCTAAATCCTACACTTTTATTATTGAATTTCTGCAGCTGTTGAAACTGTTGCTTTTCCCATGCTTCTGGTTTGCTGCCTTTTGTTTTTTTGAGCTTTGAGGTTTCACATTATAAAGTTTTTCTTTGTGGCTGAGGTTTGGAGGAGCTGTGTAGGGCAAGGGTCGGGGAGCTGACTTTGTGTGGTTCATAGCTTAATAACTGGAGTTAATAAAACTGAATTGGGTACGTCCAGCTCTGGCTGGTGATACAGTCAACAGAGGGAAACAGATTCCTCTGGAGCTGAAAACATCAGCTGGGGTGTTAGGAGCAGTTGTGGTGGTGGGAGCAGGGAGCCAGGGCTCTGCAGTTGCATGGAAGGGGGGAAGTCCTCTTGTCAGTGCTGGATACCTTCAAAATGGGGAAAGACACCTCCTCACCTTGATGGATTAACCCCTGATGGAGGCAGTGAGAGGCTGGTGGAAAATGCACAGGAGCTGAGACATTTGCCCAGTGCAGCGTCGTGGGGCTGAGCCCCTGTGACCTGCTAGGACATGGCTGTTGGTGCTCCAAAAAGATGTAAACCAGCAGGATAAACCCTGAGGCCCCCAAAACAGCTGGGAAAGCTGTACCTTAACCTGATGGGTTGGTAGGGATCTAGGGCAATGCCCATCCCTTTTGGGTGATAAGTCAGGGTGGGACCCAGCGCTCAGCAAGGGCTGTTTCTCCTCCTGGCTGGTGTCTCTGGGTGCTTAGTGTGGGATTTTCTGTCCCACCAAGGGCACTTACTGTGCTCCAAGCCCCTGTACCATCCCATCCCATCCCATCCCATCCCATCCCATCTTCCTTTTGCCTGTTGAGGTGCCTGACACGAAGGAGCATCCTGATGGCACCATCACCAGATGGGAGATGCAACCCACTGACGTTGGGATTAATTCCAAGCCATGAGGAAGTGGGTGCTGACATGTGCCATTTCCAGAACTCTTTCTGACCAGGCTTTATCATCCCTCTTAAGGCTCCTGTGCTTTTCTCAAAACTCCTGGTGCTGAGGTTGCCTGGGAGACTGAGCCAGCACCTCCTGCCTTTGCCTTTGGCTCACCTGGGGTCCCAGTGGTGACTGTGATGCTTCCCTGGAAAAGGGGAAAAAAACATTCAGAATTAAAACCATCTTGCTTAACTCATCTGTGACATCCTGACCCTTCACGTGGCAGATCTGTGTCCCTTCCGAGGGGGCCACAGCAGGGTGGGGGTCCTGGCAGGCCCCAATCCCCCAGGATGTGTGCTGGGCTCTCCCAGCTTGCTTTTATTCTAGTGTGTTTGGATTTGCTTTCTCTGGTTGTAATTAAATTTCTGGCCCTTCTAGTTGCTGAGGTGAGCTTGAAAATGCTCTGGCAGAGTGATGGTTTTATTGAATCTCTCAGATAAATTATTGAAGCATAGTAGGGAATTTTTCACACTTTCAGCCTCAAGGTTTTTGGGAGAGCGTTTTTGCAAGTGTTTATTACAGTATTACCACAAGAAGGGAGACTATCCAGAAAATTTGTAGTAAGCAGCTCATCAGCTGTGGTATGTCCATGTAGCTCTGTTGAAGTGCCCTCTCCAGTGTCACTCCAGTAAGGATGTTTTCTCCCAGTTTAGGACCTAGATGGTGTTTTTTTGTTCAAACATCCCAATACTATTAAAGTGGCTGAAACGTGTCTATGGGTGCACTGGACAGAAACTCACATTTTCTGCATAAAATAATAAATCCCCTCCACACACACATCTTCAGGCACCACACTAAGAAACCTGGTTGAAGATGGGAGCTTCATCATGCCAGAGCTTCAGCCTGTGAAGTCCCTCTGAGCTAGAAGCTGCCTCCACCTCATCAGGTCCTCCAGCACAAGGGCTGGAGTCCTGAACTCTTCCAGAGCATCCCAGGTGGTCAGTGTGTGGATGGACTTGCTCAGGAGAGGACAGCTGATGGTTCAGTGCTGTGGGAGATGGGTGCTGCATTCACTACAGACGTGGTAAATGGTGTCGTGGGTGCAGGAGGGGGCTGTGGAGAGAATGGTCTTTTGTTGCAGGCAGCATGAAAATAGGAAAGGGTTGAAATCCTGGAGAAAAAAAAAGACATTTGGTTGCTTTTAAATTGGAGACCACTTTTCTCAAGTGACCATTTATTGCCCATTCATCATAATTTGGGTGTTTGACTGCATGGCCCTCTGTACAGAGCAGCTGAGCCTGTGGTGCAGTCAGACAGCTGGAATTGTGCTGTGAGTGGGGAAAGTGCTAAAAGTACTAAAAATAACTTTGAAAGCATCTTCACTTGGACATCCAACAGTGGTGAGCACCTTTAATCCTCATCTCTTGATGCCTTGGTTCCTCGTCTTGTGAAGCAAATAATACCCATTGTACAGAAGCTGTGAATATAAAACCAGCTTGTGAGAGGCTGGGGGTCCTGGGTGGGGGGTCCCCAGGAGAGGGACCAGCTCAGCTCCTTGC
>NW_008625209.1:38594-43225 GCF_000691845.1 Merops nubicus
GTGCTGAGAGTGGGGCTGGGTCCCGAGGGGTCCTGAGGGGTCTGCTGGCAGCCAGGGTCCCAAATCCTCACAGTTCACTTCTGAATGCTGGGCTTTGCAGATGCAGGATGGTTTTTTTATTGCTTATATGTAATGATTGTATAAAAAAAAATGTGATAATGAGTTTTGCAGTGCACCCTCAGCTGGGGTACACCTGCAGACCTGTTGTGCCCATCTCTGGGATGAGTTTTTCTGACACTCACGTTGACCTTTGCCCAGCCTTAACAAGCCCTGAGTTAACTTTGCTCCTTCTATGGTCTGTAATTCCCCCTCCAGCCTGGTATTTCCAGCTCAGAGTTGAGACCTACCCTTGTCAGCTCACCCTCTTCCATCCAGCATTTGCAATTCGTGGCTGGTAAAGAAGTTTCCAGCCTCTGTGGCTGCAGACCAAACAGGCAGAGTGATTTGCACAGCAAAAAGGCTCCTGCAGGTCCCACTTCCACCCATCCCACTAATACCTTTGAGCAGTTTACTCTGAAACTCGAGGAAGAGTTGGGCAGCCTTGCTAATGATTGCAGTTCTGGCTGGATTAGCAGAGGAAAGTGGGGGTTTAGTGGAGGAAAAAGGTGGGAGGGAGAAGAGAGAAGGAGCTAAGACAGGAGTGGAATAGGTGAGAGCACAAGTGGTGCTCAGAGCATTTGTTGGGGGGAAATAACCAATGTGGATGGGGACCTGGGGACTTCAGCTGTCACAGGTCTGAGGCTGTGTCTGGGACTCCTCAGAGGTGTTTTCCCTCAGGGCAGACATCCAGCTCCTCCTGGGAACTGCCCTGGAGGGATGGGTGCCCAGCTTGAGCTGCACCCGTGGCACTTCTCAGGGCTGGCCAGGGCTGTGATGGGCTCTGGAAGGGCAAAGCAGCCACAGCTCCTGGGTGAGCACCACAGGGCAGAGGGTGGGTGTCCCTCTGGGTGGGATGACCTGATGGGGCAGGGGAGGAAGGTGAAAGGCAGAGGATGTCCAGATTTAACCCCCAGCTGGTCATAATGGGACAAGGGAGCGGAGTCTGCTCAAGGGGACACCTCCAGGAGAGGAGACCAGCCCTTTCTCAAGCCTTGCACCCCAGCAGAAGTTTGTTGCCAGAGCAGGTAAAAGTTGCTCAGACGAGCAGATGTTGGGCTGAAAAATTGACCAGGGGGTGTAAATGGCTCTGCCCTGGCTTGCAAGTGCAGCAGCTCTTAAATTCCCAAGCGAGTGGGGTCTTGCCAGTGGGAGCAGGAAGCAGCAGGAGGTGCTGGACACGAGGCACCCTGGCTGGGCTGCACCAAGAGGTTTTGGGTCCCTGCTCTGTAGCAGTCCCTCCTTTGGGACAGAGCTACAGGTGACACAGCATCATGCCTTTTGCTGCTAGTGGGTCCTGTCTCCAGAAACTCATGAACCCCAAATCTCCCCAGTGATGCCTCTCCAAACACAGCCTGGGGAAGCAGATGGTAGAACAGCATTGTCTTCCTCCTCAGCTTCCATCCTTTTCATTTTTCTCAGTAATAGTTAACTTTGTAAGACATGGAAGTGTTTGGCCATTAGCAGGCAATAAAAAGGGGCAGCTGAGTTGGATAACAGCCACTAATCCCCTTCCAGGATGAGCTGGAGAGAAGAGCCACTGTGAAGCTTGGGAGGTTATTCTGAGAGGAGTCCTTTGGAGGCTTGAGACTTGCTTGGTGTTGGTATTCCATGAATAAATAACCCCCAGTGATATTCATCACCGAATCTGCTTCTTTAATGAAGGCCTGGAATAAAGGGGGGAGATGGAGAAAAGTCTTTTCAAGGGAATTGAGGTGAGCTCAGGTGGTGGGAGGTGGCACAGGGCTGGGTGAGGATGGGTGCCAAGGTCTGCACCATGCACCACCCTGACCATTTGTGGCAATAGCTGTTAGAAATGTGGGGGTTCCTGCTGCTGGGTGTGCAATCAGTGGGTCCTGGCAGGGAGGGGAGCTCATTTCATTTATAGGTGTGTCATTGGGGTGTCTGTGGGTGTCTTTGGAAGGGCTGGAGAGTTAAAGCAAGAGCATGTCCCTCTGTTTGTAGATCTGCATGTGCTTGTGGACACAACCTGGCACCAGAAATGGGGTCACTCACTCCAAAATGCCCTTTTTGACAGGACCTGGCATCTACTTGAGCGGGTCCAGAGGAGGACAATGAGGCTGGTGAGAGGGCTGGAAAACATGTCTGATGGAGCCTGGCTGAGGGACATGGGGTTATTTAGTCTGGAGAAGAGGAGACTGAGAGGTGACCTCATTGCTCTCTACAACTACCTAAAGGGAGGTTGTAGTGAGGCTGTTGTTGGACTGTTCTCCAAATTAATGATGATAAGGTGAGAGGAAATGGCCTCAAGTTGTACCAGGGGAAATCTTGACTGGATATTAGGAAGAATTTCTTCCCTGAGAGAGTGGTGTGGCACTGGAACGGGCTGCCCAGGGAGGTGGTGGAGTCACCATCCCTGAAGGGTTCAAAAAATGAGCAGATGCAGCACTTGAGGCTGTGGTCTAGTGGTTAGGGAGATGTTGGGATGGTGGTTGGACTTGATGATCCTGGAGATCCTTTCCAGCCATAGTGATTCTACTTCAGGGTGGTGGGGAATTGCCCCATCCTCCCAGTACAGTAGGTGCTGAGCTCTGCCTGGTCCCTGTGGTTTCAGGGCCTGGGTCTGGCCAGGGCCACCAGCAGCTCCCCCAGGCTCTCGGGTGTGCTCTGGGCATGGCACACACCATGGAGCAGATCTTCTCCACCCTGCCTTGTCCAAACAGACCTGGGGGTCACCCGGTGAAATTCCATGTGGATAGCTGGAGAATAAGGAAAAGAGCTGACCTTCTGCAGGAGGTTCAATACTGGAGGCAGATCAACCCAATCCTCACCCAGGGGCCACCTGAGCACTCCCCTGGTCCTGCTGCCTCCCCTCCAGCCAGGTGAAGAGTTTAATGAGGTTAAGAGTTTAATAGGCTTAATGACCCCAGCCTCTGTCCACACTTTGTTGGGGGTCATCCATCCCACCAGGCATGATTTCAGAGAGGTGGCAAGAGGCCTCTTCCCTCTCAAATGTCCAGGAGGAGTTTCACTGCTGTGGAGTTGCTGTTGTCTAGTATAGGGTTGGACTCACACACAGCTCCAGCCTGCTGGTAAAGTGTCTGCACGTGGGGATCTGCTCAATGCAGTCCCTAAAGGGTGGGGGCAAGAGGCTGGGGCCAGACTCTGGTCAGTGGTGCCCAGTGACAGGACAAGGGGCAACGGGCACCAACTGGAACCCAGGAGGTGCACCTGACCAGGAGAAAAAAACTTCTCTGCTGTGAGGGTGGCAGAGCCTGGAGCTGGCTGCACAGATTCTCCTTGTCTGGACAGATCCCAAACCCACCTGGCTGTGATCCTGGGCACCCTGCTGGGGGGTACCCTTCTTTATCAGGGGATTGGTTGGATGAGATGATCTCCAGAAGTCCCTTCCATTTCCCACCATGCTGGGATCCTGGGATGGAGGATCACAGGAGGACCACACTCTCCCAAGGGCAGAAGGTCTGTTTGTGGTTCCAGGGTTTAATTAAAAGCATGATGAGCTGCCCATGCCAGCCCCAGCCTGGGAGCATGGAGCCATGGGGGATGAGCTGGCTTCTCCTGGCAGCACTTTGGCTCTCCAGAGCTACCTGAGCTGAGGACCCAGCACCAGTGCCTCTGTTCCACCTCCTGAGGCAGCTGTAGCTCCTCACCTTCCCCTTCCAGAGAAGTGGGAGCTGCAGGAGGGTCTGGCTGTTTGAAAATGGAAAAGCCAGGGGGGAGGCTGGGTGCACAATTCTCCTTGCAGTCCACCTACAATGAGAAACCCCTCGAGAGGACCAGATGGGGCTGAGCTTTCTGGGTGGGCGGTGGAGGAGTTGTCATGAGTTGTTGTCTTAGTGTTTTATTTTTTAAAATAATTCTCCCTACATTAATAAACAGTGGGTTTGATCAGTAAATACTATGCCCTTTCTCTCCCCCCATCTCTCCAGCAGATATACACGTCCTGATCTAATATATTCTGCCTTTCTCACTCCCTCACATCACTGGAGCTGCAAATTCTGGTGGGAACAGAGTGCTAATAGAAAAAGGCCTCTAAAGATATTTGAAACATGACCAAGAAAGGACAGAGGGAGATTCAGTTCCAAATATGCTGGAAGATGTAGGAGATGGGCCAAGAAAGGGGGAATATCGGAAGAATGGTCGCCAAGAGGGAGAAGTTAATTGGGAAGCATTAATTGGGGTGAAAGTGGGCAGCACAGGCATGAATTTGTTACGTGGGGCACTTGGTGGGCATGGAGCTACCCTGGCACTGGGGAAACTGCCTTGACCCACGGCGATGGAGAAGCTGCCCTCCACCTCCAGCTGAGGGGGGACATGCCAACTGACCACCTCTGGGTGGGTTTATGGTGTTCTCTTTGTTGAAAGTCTCAGCTTCTGGCATCCTGTGAGTGTCTGGAAATCTGGAATCTGCAAAATAGTGACTTCAGTACTGCGTAGGGCTTCATTTCTTTAGGCTTGGTCTGTAGGTCATTGCTCCCCTTCACGTTTACAGGGAAAAGCTTGATTACCCCCTAAAGGCTCAGAAAGCAGAAGGCAAATTAGGGGAAGAAAAA
>NW_008625210.1:0-62059 GCF_000691845.1 Merops nubicus
TAAAAGTGGTTTAAACCACCACACCCTACCATTTTATAGCACTGAGAAACCATTTTTAAACTAAAACTGATGTGGTGAGAAAGACAAGGAGATGAACTAGGAACCATTTACCTCTCAAGTACCCCTGTCTTTTAGCATTTATTCAAATACTTTCAAAGTCTGGAAACAACTCAATCATGAATGATTTCTTGCTCTTTCTCCCCTGTTCTTTTTCTCACCCACAGTTTGATCACTTCCTACATTTATTCTCTTATTTCCAAAAAATTATTTCTGATCACTTTCTGGTCAGCTCCCATTTTCAGCTCAAGTCAGATAATTCCTAGTGTATGTATTTTTTTGCTCCTGTGTATAAATTCAGGCTCCCTTTTAACCACTCTCTGTACTGTCTTGCTCGTTGCTTCTAAGCAGTGTGTTTCTGAGTACCCAGACAGAGCCCAAGCAATTTTAACAGCTGCAGATTCTCAGGTGTAATGGATGTCTTTGGCTAGGAAAAACAGCCCTTGAATGATATGTCCCATGCATTTGAGAGCCATTCAGTGGGCGAAAGAAAGAGGATCTGATGGTTTTCTTTAGATCAGTGGAGACTTCACAATTGGATGTAGCCAACTGTGGTCCCACTAAGAGGAATTCTGGAATTGGATGTCTTGGCATTTTTTGATTTTATTGTGTACAGTGTAGCAGCTAGCTCACATGTAGCTTTTCAGAGCCCTGTTTTGAGTGAGGGGGTGGACTAAATGTCCTTGACTTCCCTTCCAACCTAAATTATTTTTGGTTCTTTAACTGTATATGTGTTTTTTTTCTGAGCTGGATGTAGAAGCACATTTACACCTTGATTACTCCTAGCAGGTATGACAAACTGAAACTGTGGCACCTAGTTAATTAAGGTAGTTAAAGATTTGTACCCGAGATGGATGATGCAACCATGATGATTAGAGGAGCTCTTGATTGGCGCAGTTAATCCATTGTTATGAGAGAGAGTCTGCTTCTCTCTGCATAGCGTAAATGGAGATCTGCTGCTCCCTTGTTTCCCTTCACCTCGCAGCAGGACCTGCTGCTTTCACATCTGCAGCAGCACAGGACTGAACAGAAGGGACAAAACCTCTCTGAAGGACTGAGTTCTGGTTTCTTGGTTCTCAGTGCAGTTAGCCGATTTAAAAAGTTGTTCTGTGACTTACATGAGCCAATTGTAATTGAGATCAAAACACTGATTATTTATAAATGTGTTTTACACAAATAGGAGTTTACTACTATCAGAACTTGTAAGCTTAGTAATAAACAACTTTTAGTAGGATTGACTACTATCACTACCAAAACAAGGAAAAGAAGCTAGTAATGAGTTCAAGTTAGAGGAATAAAATTTATCAGAGAAGAAAGTGAAAGAGTGGCACAGCAGATGCTCTCCAGAACTGGCCTAGAAAGCTGTTACTTTGCATAGAGAGCAGTCTGTTTCAGCTGTCTCCTAAGAGTCAAGACTGATGCTTTTTGGGAAGCCTGGTCATCTGTTTCCACAGAACTAAACAATGAAAATTAAGCTTTGAATCAGATGGATTTTCAAACAGACATAGTGGGAAAAAGAGGAGAGGGGATGAATCCTGCCATCCACTCACAACTTCCACTGGTATTAAAGTTGTCCTGTTCAGAGTGATTGAGCAGCGTGGCCCATCCTCCATGTAAATGCAGCAAAGTAGCCAGTAGTAGCCACAGCGAGCCCTGGTGCTGCTTTTTGTTTGCAGTACCTTTGTGTTGAGCTGCCTACTTCCTTCATTTGTCAAGGAGGTGTAGGTCCTTTAGGATTTTGAAATTGCTTGGAAATGCTTTTAACTGATTTAAGGCATCTGAATACCTTTGAAAAGCTGACATCTACCTGTAAATATTTATTGACAAAACCAGATAAAATCACCTAGTTTTTGTTATCATAAGCAAACTAACCAGATTGTGTTACCAGCTTGGAGATCCCTAGACTGCCTCTTTGTGGGGCAGTCAGGTGGGGCATAGTGGCTCAGGCATCAGACATCACTAGCTTTTGTTATTAACTTGACACTGAATGCAGTGGTGAGTGTGGTACGAAGTTGTCTGAGCTTGATTCACTGAGATAAAACTCAGAAAGCAATAACATTATCCATATTTGTTCTTTTACAAGAAAACTAATGTCACCTTCATTACGCAGTAGAACAACTAGTGCAGAGTTGACTCTAGCGAAATGCTACTTAACCCCAAATCAAAACTTCTGAGGTCTAACTCTTTTTTTTTTTTTTTTTTTTTTTTAAAACAGCAAGCCCTAAATATACTAATAATGTTTGTGTTTGGTGAATGTGATTTCCATGTGTTTTGTACATAAATAATTTTTAAATAAAATCGTGTTCCAAAGTTTGCAAGCTATGATTTCAAAAGGGGGATGAGTTTGGGGAAAGAATCACTGCAGGGATGTGAGAATGTCTGGTTTTATTGAAAGACAGGGCTTGATGAAATAAGGTAGTTGTTAGTCATTGGTAATTTTATTATGCATTATGGGAGACATAGATCCAAAAGTTAGAGACATTCCAAGGTACATGATAGGCTGAGGACCAGACAAAAGACTTGTGATATCCTCCTGAGCATCCTTTTAATAGCGTTCTGATAGTGCCCACAGGAGAGTAGTCTTCTCTTCACTGGTATTTGTGTCCAGTCCAGACTCGGAGTCGCTTATGCTCCAAGAAGATAAATGACGAGGGAAAGCTGAAAAGATTATTAAAAAAACCCTACTCAGTCAAAATATGTTGTTCAAAATGTAACCTCCAAACCTGGACAATATTAGTGAGCTAACTATTTTAGGCACCATAGCACAGTAGGGTTTTGGTGAGAGTGTCATTCCTTAGCTAGAAATGTAATACAAGTCTTTTAAAGAATTCCTGGTCTGAGTAACAAAATGAGATACATTTTCATCACAGAGAGACACAAGGTGAAAAGTTCAGGTCTGGATCCGCTTCGGGTTTGGTCTATTTATATGGATGTATGTGATATAACGCAGCTGCAAGCTTCAGATTCATATTTTTCTAATGTTTAGGAGAATTTGGAGTCGCTTGGGTTTTGCACTTTCTGCAGTTTCCAAGCATCTGCTGCCAGGGAATGAACGATGCCACTGAACAACAGAGCTCGGCTTCTCATACTGGACTTGTGCAGGGATCATGCTGTTTCAAAAGTAGATTGAAATCCTAGATCACAGACCATCAGAGCTAAAGCATCTTGACAACTCCCCCTGCACCACCTCTCGCTACTCTAAAGTTATTTTTAAGTCTAAAATCTGCTGAGTAATAAAGCAAGATGCCATTCAGGTCTCTGTCTGAAAAGCAAGAAAATTGCTGGCCATGCAGCTAAGTCAGGTTCCAAGTGGAACAAAATTTGTGAAGTCATTTGGCTCCACTTCCAGCTGTTCGAAATCCCAGGTGTAAGCTGTGCGTACCAGCAAATCACATACCTCTCAGGCTGGAGATTGACATTTCACATAATTGTGTAGGATATGTCTGACTTGCCTCTGGTCCCTCTAAATTAATCTGTTCTGAATGTAACAAACATTTGGTGCCATCCTACATCCATTGGAAAATGTATTTGTTTGACTTGCGCTTGTCAATCTAACGTACAACAACTTAAAGTAGCTTCTCCAAAGGCATATCTGAATTTCTATTTTATGAAAATGCTGCTCTGCCCATCTTAAATATGAGAAACCAAGCAAAAAAATAGCCTGGCAAAGATTCTGCTGGACTGATATTTCATCTTTGCATACAAATGGTATTTTTTACTTTGGGGCTTTATTCACAGTTAACAAGTGCTGAGGCATTTATTAGGTCAAGGTGTAGCCTGCTTGCAGGAGTAGGGCTGTGTTGGTGTTGTCCAAGTGCAAACCATTTCTTCAGCTCCAAGATGACTTTCTTGTTATATCCGGTGTGAGAGAAATTGTAAAGATACTTACGGTACAAATATAAGAGCTGTGGAAGCAGTAGCTGTAGCTGATGTATGAGGAGAAACAGGCATGCAGGCAGATATATCACCTACTTCTTCACCTGAAAGCTTAAGCAAGTGCTTACTGTGATAGGATTAGTTTGCAGCTGGCAAAAGCTATCAGTTGAGATACTCAATGGGAAGGTCTCGATGAGACTTAATCAGCACTTCAGTGTGAAATCAAAACTTATTTGGAGTGCATTGGCATGCTTAGTTGTCCTCTCAGCTGCAGGGGCTGTATTTGGTGGAGAGTTGCTTTGTCACGCAAAGCACAATTTGCACCAGAATAGAGAGAACAGTTCCTGACTGTAAGTCCTCTCCAGTCTTTCTCACCGGTCTTTCTTCCACACAGAATTCTGTCTAGAGGGTTGTGGTTAAAATTAATATCAGTAACATGATATTTGCTACTGCCTATGACAAAGGCAAAAAAAGTGTAATCAGTTGAAACATGACCTTGAGTTTGTAGTCGCAGCAGTTGCTTTGCATGAAGCTAAGAGAAGGAGGTACTGGAGGAGGTAAACCTTTGAGGCTGCTGATCAGTTTAAGGGCAGTCAGTGACAGTGAATTCAGCCTACTAAGCTTGAGTTGACGCTGAGGATATTCATAAATATCCTTAAGAAAAGATCAGATCTTCTGGGAAAGTCTGCTAAGAGAAAGCTATCACTACACATGTATATTTGCAAAGTTGGCTTCCCCCCGACACCCTTTTTGATTTGGGGAGGGCAGGGAATGAATATGGGTAGACTCCCCTGCATGTTACCCCTATGCAGAAATGGCATTGCTGCTGCTACCTTACCCAGGGAGGTTTTGGGGCTAAACACAAGGGGTTCGGTCTCACCAGGTCCCCAGTGTTCTGCAGAGCCTCCTGAAGCCCTACTATCACATGGCTCCCAAAAGCCCTAAGCCATTGTGGTGGCTGAGCAGGAGCTGTTCTGTTTGTCTCTTGTGTTAGAGCTTGGATCCTGAGGCAGATGGGAAGGAGACCCAGCAGGCTGTGCATGCTGCAGTGCAGCAAATAGACCAGGCTGTCCAGTTTGTTACCTAGGGTTTGATGAAAGAATCATGCTTTTTTTATCTTATTTTGTAACACCTCTGTTATTTCTAGGAAAGGTCAGGAATTTTATCTGATAATTTTATCCACTTTTATCAGTCCTCAGTGGATGTGTCCCAGTAGGGCATGCTGAGTGTGGAATCATCCTTGTAAAGAAAACAGCTTATTCCCACTGTGACAGTAAGTGAACACTCAAAATGGACTTTGCTAGTTACAATAGCTGAATTCCAGTATCCCCCAAAGTTATATTCATATAATAATATGAAATTTCACATTTCTGCCTCTGTCAGCAGAAGATATTCAGGTTCTGCTGTGCATAGATATCTAATACAAATTTCTTGTGGATGTTTTGGTCACAGCTGATGAGTAGCTCTGTTCCATTTAATGCACTGGTGTTTGTGTGAGTCACTAATTTAAAGCTGTACTTGCAGTTTCAGGGAAATGCTTAGCCTGTAAATTGTACTCATAAATTTTCCAAGTGGCCTAGCAATTCTGCTAGCACTGGCAGGCCGTAGTTGTCATAATGATTATGGAGCTGATAGAAGATCGGGGCACTCCAGCACTGGGTGAAAGCACAGATGAAAGCAAAGCTGATGGTGTCAAATGGGAGGCTGGTGGTGAATCAGACCAATAAACTAGTCCATGCAGAACCAGAGGATGAAACCCCAAAAATTAAGTAGATGGCAGGAAGCAATTCACAGATTAATTTTTATTTTTTTTTTCCTAGCCAGCTCCAGGCAGCAATGATCTGAATATAACAGTGAGTAATTTTAGAGAGTTTTGTTTCTTCTTCCAGAAGCCCTTTTCTGCATTACATAAAATAGAGAAAACTACCTAGGATGTCAGTTGTGTTGAGTGACAGAGCTGTTTGCACTGTCTTCATAACAAAATAGAAAACAAATTCTGCTTTCTAAAGTATATTTCAGACAGTGTGAAGGTTTGATCATAGATTCTACAGTCACACTAAATGCTAGGAATACCTCATTTTTGTTTTCAACAGAAGGCATGCAGCCAGCCACATACTTTTCACTTGGGGGAATGAGGATCCTGAAGGAAGATTCCTGAAGGAAGCCTGTGTTTTAGAGAACCGTTCTTATGATCATCAGGTGGAGGAGAAATCTACATTTTAATATTTGTGCAAATCTAATCCCACTACTGTCAATGGGATGTAAAATGTCTACTAATCAAAGTGATACATGTGGTAGATGTCACAGAGTGACTACTGCAATGTAATGCAGTAGCCACTGTATGCAGAGAAGCCTCACGCGTGGCTGTAAACATCTGCTCTTGTTATTGGTGGCTCTAGTTGGCAAAGGGGAAAAAGAAAACAAAGGGAGGTTTGCAAAACAGACTTCAAGCTTCCATCTCCATAGGGGCCCCTGTACTGAAATGCCCTGTTGGGACCACACAGCCATGTATGTCCTCTCTCTGTAGGTATTAAGTAGCTCTCTCTGCCCCCACCAAATGGTTATTCTTAGTCCATGGGTCCCAGCTCCTACAGACAAGTCACTCTGGTGAAGAGATGGTGGTCAACAGCAAGTTTTTGTGCATGTGTGTTTGAGAGGAGAGATTTATAGTACAAAGATATCTTGATTTGCTTTAATACTCCTGTTTGTGCTAATGATATTACTTCTTGCTGGCTTCATGGGTCCTCTGCCCTAAACCCCACAGCTCAGTTGGGCTGTCAAGAGCAGTAAGTATGTGTAGTGTGGGCTCCTCAAACTCACAGCTCCAAGGGAGAGGCTCCTTGTGTTGTCTGTCATGTTGCATCACAACCTGGAGTACCATCTTTCCCAGGGAAGGTGTTAAGATGCCAACTTCAGCATCACATGGGTGTATGCTGTTATAGTCCTCACTCCCGATCTCAAACCCACAGTGACCATGTCCAAAAGGTGAACCAGGTCACCTCTGAGATGCTGATGAAAAGCCGTTTTCAAGCACAGCATTTGGACTGTGGCGCTTTGGTGGCCTTTCCAAAACAGTGGGTAAAGTTTTAATATTTTGTTTGTAAAGTGGGTCCTTCGGAAGTGAGGTGGCTCTGTCCAGCTGTGTTGTGTTGTCCTGTGCAATCCCACAAGGGAGGGACAGAAATGAGCCCACATTGATTTCCTTCCTAGTAGCCTCTTTGCTGGGGCAGGCGTAGGAAGGTGCTGCTGCTGCGTGTGAACACGCTTGCTGGCTCTGGCAGATGGAAGAGTAAGCAGAGAGAAGCGAGGCTCTGGTTCCTGAAAGCCTGTCAAATGCTTTACGCTAATACTGCAGTCAAAATATTTGCTTATCATCAACTCCATTTACAAACTCAGGCACAGACATTGAGAATTGTGGCAATGATTCACCCCCCTAATCTTCATCTGTTTCAGTTCTGGTTATAAAATTAGACTTTATTTTGATAATACATGCTGACAAGAATTGCGTGGGTGTGATATTTTAGTATGTTTGCTGCTTCTCATTGCTTAAATAGCAAAATCACCATGAATCCATTGCAATGGAGTATATAGACAGAAAGCACAATCTAAACTTTAGATACCTTATTGACTTTTTATGGTCCTTGTTATTCCAAGATAGTTTGTGATGTCTTATTTTAATACAGACATGTAATTTAAGTGATTCTCTTTTTGAATGTTTTGCCCCATTGCCATCTCAAGTACCTCTTCCGTTTGTATATGGTATTGCTCAGATTTTGTAATGTAGTCAGAAAGCTCTTTAAAAGTACTTTCCATATAAATGGTTACAGCTGGAATTCAATACAACTTTCTTAGATACTTTTTTTTTTTTTTAAGTGCATTATCACTCTTCTGCCTCCACTTTCCCTGAACACACATGCATCCTCTTCCTCATCTTCATTTCTGTTGGATGTAATTCATTCTGGGTAAATCTGTCTCTTGTGAACTTTTTTTGATATATAGGCTCTTTGTTTTAAGGCAGCTGTATTGCCAGGCCCACCCACACTGTGTTGGCCCCATGGCTTTGAAGCCAATATTTCAAACATAAAATAGCCATCAAGTCTATGCTTTGGTTCTGCTTGCTGGGGATGGCATGAAAACAAAAGTTTTTATGTTCAGGGCTTTCATCTTAGTGAGAGAAATGAGGAGAAGATTCAAGGATTTCAACCAAGGTCTTGTCACGAAAGCTACTTTTGACTGAGAAATTTAGATAAAGAGAGGAAAGTGTATATGCATAATGTATCTCTGTAGCTTTACTATATTTGCATGAGCTTTTTGGTGGATTTCTGCTTGTTTTGTAGCTGAAAAAAAAAGTTCACTTTTGCCCTCACTGAATCTTTTCAGATTTTGACAGAACTTTGTGGATTCTGCAGGCTGGGTGTATAGGAGGAGGGAGAGCAGTTTGCCTCCGGATGGTGTGAACTGGTGTGGTGTCATTTTGTGCTGCTGGTACCCCACTGAAGTGCAGTGGAAATGCTGCCCTGTGAAGTCGTCCCTTTGCCAAGGGATCAGTTTTTGGTGGGTAGTGCAGTGATGCTCTGCAGGCTGTAGCTTGGGAAACAATTTCCATCCACCTGCAAAAGATTTCTTTTACTTGGGATTTTCATAGGATAACACCTCAAAAGGAAAAGGGAATACTTTTTGCTGTGTACTGATTTACTGTAGTGTAGCGCTAAGAAGTGACTGCCAGGGAAAATTGAAGCCAGATACTAGGCAGCTAGGATTCCAGACTCATCTAACCTGCCTCTGACAGCACGTGTATCATGGCAAGAGTGCTCCAGCTTCAGGAATGTTTATTTCTTTAGGCAAGTTCTGATGTAATGACAGAAAAATGGTGCTTGATTTGAACTGCATCATAAAGTCTCATTTGTTTGATAGTCTGTAGAAAGAGCAGAGTTACCATGTTCAGGATCATCTGTGGATCCAGGGCTCAGGGCGGAATCGAATCTGAAGTTCAGGTCCTGGGTCAGTCCTCACAGAAACGTCAAATTATTATTTTTTCTTTAATTTTTTTTTTTTTCCAATTTATGTATATTTTTCATTACTATTTTCTGGCTTCAGAGATCTTGAAGCAAACTGATTTTGTGCTTGCAGATAACCAGCCAATTTGTTTATCAAGGGTATATTAATTACAGTCTGTAAACCAACTGTCATCACATCAGTTCATGCTGAGGACAGCATGCTAAAATGGAGTTTGCTTTTATCTTTCAAGGTATGTAATTTTTCAGTGGAGTGTCTCTTTTGATATTAATGTATTTAATAAATTACCAGCCATACTATCATTAGAGAAAAACAACTCTGTATTTTGATCAAAAGTGTGACTAAAATGAAGACACCACAAAGATGTGAATACAATACACTTTATTTGCTTGAATTCATATGTGTGTGTATGTCAAGCATTACCCCAAAATTTATTGTAAATTCATCTTACCTGATTGAATAGTATTGACAAGGAACTTAATATAACACAGAGCAGAAATCTGGGTAATTCATGCCGATTTATAGCCTTTCATGTCCTGAAGATTTCTATGATCTGTGCTATGCCCTTATAAAAAGAGAGATGCATGGAGGTATTTAAAAATCGGACTAACTTTGGCACTGTAACTAATCCTACAGCAGCTAAAAGATCAATATCAAAATGTACTGCTGGCCTGTGGGAAGTGACCTTGCATGAGTGTCATCTATAATTATACTTCTCATTCTTCATTAATTTCTAGATTTGATCTGCTCTGCTCTCATTGAAATGAGGCATAAATCTGGTCTTGCTTTGTTACCTGTCTTGTTAAGAGTAAGCTTTGCTAAGGATTGAGGAACCACCTCAGAAACTGGAAGTGTGAATGATTCGGAATTCTTCTCTGGGTCAATAGCAAGTCAGATATGATACTTATTAGAAGAATCGTATGCTTTGGAAAGAAGAAGATGGTACCTATGAAATTCAGTGTTTCAGTAGCCTTCTGCTTTTTCACTTGGTTTTAGTGTGGTTGTTACTGCAAGCCAGGCCAGCAGAAAGGATGGAGGAGTGCTGCAGGGGTCACTTCTGGGCTTCTCTCATTCCTGTGCTCCATCAGCATGCGCTGTTGTGCTGCATCTGCAGGAGAAAAGTTGGATCTCAGGAGCCAGGGATGTTTTTTTTGCAGCAAGCCATGTGTTATGTCTCCACTCCATGAAGGCCGGTGTTGCTGCCTTGAGGCAAGGCTTGCAGAGCAGGGTCTGCAGTGCCCACCTGCAAGAGCATGCTCCCAGAGCCAAGCCTTCTGCTCTTGATCATTCCTAGCTGCGTGTCTCAGGGGTGCCTGGGCCTTGGCCAGTGGGTGGTTGTTGGGTGGCTTCAAACAGTGCTGTGTGGGAAAACAAGTTAGTTTGGAAAATATGGGTGTCACAGCCAGACAGTAAGGGGCAGTGCTGGAAGAGGGCTCCTGCCAGCTGAGAGTGAGTTGGGGAACCAGTAGCGAGGGCGCCGCATGGCAGGCCAGGTAGGGAACAGACGAAGGTGGGGAGAGGGCGAGAGTATGGCAGAAGGTTGTGCCCTCTGGGATGTCCATCAGCGTGTGGAGGGTGCTGATGTGCCTGGCTGTGCCTGGTGTCCGTGCTTTGCAAATGGGGCTGAAAAAGCAAGTGACTTTTATGGGCCTCCATCTCTCTGAACTGCACAGGTTTGTCCTGCCCAAAGTTAAAACTGCTTTACCTTGCAGAGCGTGCCTTGCTTGTAAGGTGGAGAGGGACATGCTAACTCCCCCTCAGTAGTTACTTCTCTGAAAAATGCCTGGAAATCATTAGGTTGCAGGAAAAGGATAATTTTCTCTGTATGATTTATTTAATTTGATTAGCTGTTGTCTCTGTTAATTAAACTGCGATAGTCCAAGAGGGAGGTTGACCTTCCAAGGCTTGCACCAGGTGAGTGGAAGGAAAAAATAACTGTCCTCTACTGACTCATGGTCTCCAAAAGACTAGAGGAGGTGTAAGTAGCGCAGATATGCTTTATAAAAGCAGCAGTCAGAGTAAGCCAAAGTTTCCTCCCATATTTTTATCTAAATGTGTTATAGGAAATCGTTTTGAATTGTTTTATTTCCTAATAGTCACATCCTTATTAGCCTTGTGTTTTTCCTTCCCATACCCCTCCTGTGGGCTCTGTTGTATGTGGGAATTTGTAGCCTATAAAACTCAAGCTCATGATAGAAAAACAGTTTAGAATTTATAGAATCATTAGTCTGTGTTCTTGCCTGCTTGTCTGCGTGCACATGAAGTATTATCCCATGTTTTGTTGTGGTTGTGGACAATGTTAGAGAGGATTATACCCGCTTCTCAACTATTTACGATTTATTGGTTTTCATAAATTAAACGTCTTTATTTTAGGAAGGACATGTCAAAATGATAGGATGGTGGGACTGAGTGGGGAAAATGCCATTGTTTCCTTCAGATGCAAATTCTTTTTTCCTCTTTTTCTTCTCTGCACTTCATGGGATGAGTGGCATGGCACAGCTTGCCTGAACTTTGAGCTCCCTGTTGCAGGGAACCCTGTGATATTATGTGTAGTTAAATCTGCAAACTCTCTTTTTTCTTTTCGCTATTCTCACAAACTGATGAAATCATAGCAGATTATTCTTACTTGAACCCTATTTAAGTTTTGGAGAAAAGATTGCTGCCAGGTTTATTTTTTTTTTTTTTTCCTCTGTAATTTTATACATTTTGAGTAAAAGCCATCATCTGTGTGCATTCAGAGATTATTCATATTTGTTTTGTTTCCCCATTTTATTGCTTCAATTCCTAAATGTTATCAGTCAGAGCTGAGCTCTTTTAATTCAAATGGCATAATGCCCAATCCTCCGAGATTAGCTGGCAGGCGGTTCTGGGCATGGTGCCACCTGGCGTTTCTCAGAAAGCGACTGTTAATAAAACACCGGAAAAAAATCAGATTGTTCCAGACATGCAAACCCCTGAAGTTGCAGGGAGAAAGGAGTGACAGAGCTTTCACAAACACACCCAGTACGCTGTGGCATGGCTCGGAAACTACTCAGGAAATGCCATCTTAGTACCTCTGTAGAGAAATTGTATTGAAGTAAAGGTACGTTGAGTACAAATGAATTTTTCCTTTCTTAAATTTGTGGCTGAAACACACTTTTTTTTTTCTGGCAGTTTGACTTCAGGTGGGGCTCCCTGGGATGCCTGCGGTGCAACATGGGCTTCAAGAGCTCTCTGCCTTTTAGGACTTGCGTTTTTTTCCTTATGATTTGCCTCACCACAGTGCAGCCCCACAGCTTCCCACAGGGTTGATAACTCTACACTTCCTGGGTCCTCAGCTATAATGAATTTAGGGGAAACTCTTTGGGTTTCTGTTTTGGGTCTAAAGTAAGTTTGTTGGCTGCAAGAGCCTTTGAATGCAGTGCTTCCAATGGAGTGACCAGCGTTTTCCAATGATAACTGTTTTTTCATCGGAAAACCTCCAAAAAAGCTTGATTCCTGGATAAATGGGTCCCAAGACATTTGGGGCTTTATAGGTCTAGACTAACATCTTAAAACTAGCGGGCTGCCCAAGTAGATTATGCGTCACAAATTTAATATGCTCATGAATTAAAATGCCACTTAACAAGCAAGTTCCCAAATCCTGCACCAGCTGAATATTTTTGTGCACACTTGGGAGGTTGTCTCGTATACAGCATATGGCAGTAGGCTGTAGGGCACTGGTTTGCATAGAACCCCTGGCCAAGAGCAATAAAAACGTATATGGTAACAAATAGTTCTTCAGTCCAGAGAAAAAGGAATATATTTTTTCCTTACTGTATTTTTTTCCCTTCAACTTCACTGTCTGCTTTCTGTATGGAGGATTAGTAGTGGTTGCAGACCAGGAGTGCCACTAAGGCAACCCTGAGCAACTGGTTATTTCTTCATGGTTTTCCTTGTGTAGATGGTAGTAATAATATGTTCTGTGTTTCTTCTAAGAAACCACATTTTCCTGTTTTCTGAACGTAATAGAATATAATCAGATGTACAAACCCTATTGTTTCCTTGCTGGAGCTGACTTCTGTACTCATCCCCCATCATCATCCTTATTTTCTAGTAGCTCTGTATAGACTTTAGAAATAATGACAGGCTAGGAGTGGATGGAGGCAAAGTGGTCAGATCTGTACTAGCCCTTGGAATGTAAAGACTCTTAAAGGCAGCAGCAAAGATCCAGTAGACTTAAGAGAAGCAGAGACTTTTTCTTTCTCAGTTTACTGCCCCAGCTTCTCCCTGGGCCTCACTCAGCCAGGACACTTCTGTCCATGAGAGAGTCCCTTCAATCGTGTATAGTTTGCTCAGTGTGTTTCTCACCCACCAAGTAACATGCAGTGTAATGCATGTTACTTGCATTGTAAATGCAGTGTAAACTTAGAACTGTACCGAACAAAACCTTTTATTTTGGGAAAAAGAGAAGTGATCCAGCATTCCTTTCTGATTCAGTCTGAGATAAAATTGTATAGAATTTCTAAAGTGGGAAAGGATAGGGAATTATTTATTTACTCTTGAGGTCTGCACTAACCAGCCTGTGCTGTCAAGTGAAAATGTGGTGATGTAGTTCTAATGTTGTTTTACACACTTCTTCAGGGGATAAAAAAACCCTTAATGTATGAGACAGCCAAACCTTGCAGCAAACAGTTGTGGGTTTGTCAGGAACAATGAGCGGATCTTCAGTTCTCATAGCACATATGACACTTGTTGAACTATATATATTTTTTTTTTTAATCTGGAAAGCCTACTGGGAACCCTGAAGGGAAGATCTGGTCCTTTTAATGTTCTCGCAGATCCTAGCTGTTCTCTGGCTTCTAGTTTTGTGGTTATAGACTTGTGTCACTATGATTAATGAGCAATGCAAAGTATGTAAAAAAAAAAAAAAAAAAAAGGAAGAACGATGAAAGATCTTCCTTCTGCAAGAGACAAGAAGTAAAAAGGCAATACAGTACTTGTGCTCGATAATCACAGAAAGCAGAACAATATTTTGCTTTCCAGCTGCGGGATCTGATTCCAAACTACATTGACTTAGTGCACATGATGCTTATACTAAATGAATTTGTGTATTTATGGATTTTATGTTACCATGTTTTCCTATAGCTGGGAATTTAAAAATTTTGCATTAAGTAGCTGAATGTGTGTAGCATGTGTGCTGTAGTGTGTGCTTGCATCAGCTCTAGCAACTGGATGAGAAACTATGCAGAAGTATGTTTGGACTATTCACACAATCGTTGAGGTTGGACAGCATCACTGGAAATTTTGTCCAACTCCCCTGCTCCAAGCAGGGTCAGACAGAGCAGGTTGCTCAAGACTGTCTGGGCAGGTATTGAATGCCTCTAAGGATAAAGAATTCAGAATAGGTTGACTGTTTTAACTTATATACAATATATATCATTATGTTTGGTTTTGCTGAGCTGATGGGAAGTCAGAAAATTCCTTGCTAGCTGAGGAAAAGAAATGGTACCTTCATGCACACCATTGTCATAGATCCATTTACAGAAAAGTCTTATTGAATCTGTCACAGTACTTCCTTCATGAAGTCGTGAGGGCTACACAAGTCCACAAGTGCTTGTGAAGGGTGAACCCTGAGCGACTGCCTTGTGTTCACGTTGCCTACTACTCCTTGCTCATTTTGCAAAGCCAGCATTGTTGTTCAGAACGGTTGTGTTTGCACATGGCTGTGCTAAGTAGCTAAGGCTGTGTAATGCTGCAGCTGAAATAGGGCCTGTAGTTTCATGTCCTTAAGATTTATCAGGGTTCCATTTACTTTTGAAGCTAAGAGTGCCCATTCTGTGACACAGAATGGAATTTAGAGGGCCTGAGAACGGGGAGCAGTCAGGGTGAGAACTTCCACAGCTTCATGTGCTTGAGGGATGTTGGCTGGTTGCTTAGGAGTGAGAATAAGGAAATCTGAGTGTTCATACAGCTGGCGGAGTGAGTGGTTAACTTTTTTTTGGTATAACTTCTTGCAACAAGACCTATTTCTGCTACAGTAAATGGTAACACATTGCTGCCTATAGCTGTAAGCTGAAGAACATATGTAAGTCTATGGGACCTGTTGAGATGCAGCCTGAGTCCTGAGGGAACTGGCTGATGTAGTTGCCAAACCACTCTCCCTAATGTTTGAAAAGTCCTGTCAGTCAGGTGAAGTTCCTAGTGACTGGAAAAAGGGAAACTTTGCACCCATTTTAAAAAGGGTAGAAAGGAGAACCCTGGTAACTCTTGACCTGTCAGCCTCATTTCTGTGCCTGGGAATATCAGGGAGCACAGATCCTCCTAGAAGCTATGCTAAGGCACATGGAGGACAGGGAGGTGATTTAAGATAGCCAGCATGGCTTTACCAAGGGCCAACTTAGTAGCCTTCTAGGATGGAGGAACTGTATCAGTGGACAAGGGCATTGCTGTGGATGTTGTCTATCTGAACTTCTGTAAGGCCTTTGACTTGGTCCCCCAAAGCATCCTTCTCTTTAAGTTGGAGAGGTATGGATTTGATAGGTGGAATGTTTGGTGGATGATGAATTGGTTGGACTTGGATGGTTGCATCCAGAGGGCAATGGTCAATGGCTGGATGTCTGGACAGAGATCGGTGATAAGTGGTGTCCCTCAGTGGTCTGTACTGGGACAAGTGTTGTTTAATATCTTCATCAGTGACACAGACAATTTTTCAGGAGTTTTGCAGATGACATCAAGCTGAGTGTTGCAGTTGACGTGCCTGAGGAGCAGAAGGCCACCCAGAGGACCTGGACAAGCTTGAGAAATAGACCTGTGTGAACCTCATGAGGTTCAACAAGGCCAAGTGCAAGGGTCGTGCACCTGGGTTGGGCCAATCCCTGGTATCCATACAGGCTGGGAGGAGAATGGATTGAGAGTAGCCCTACAGAGAAGGACTTAGGTACTGGTGGATTAAAAGCTGGACATGAGCCTGCAGTGTGCACCTGTAGCCAAGAAAGCCAACCGTATCCTGGGGAGCATCAAAAGCAGTGTGGCCAGCAGGTTGAAGGAGGTGGTTCTGCCTCTCTGCTCTGCTCTGGTGATACCTCACCTGGAGTACTCTGTCCAGCTCTGGAGTTCTTGGCATGTGAAGGACCTGAACGTGTTGGACTGGGTCCAGAGGAGGGCCATGAAGAGGATCAGAGGGTTAGAATACCTCTTCTAGAAGGACAAGCTGAGAGAGTTGGGGTTTTTCAGCCTGAAAAAGAGAAGGCTCTGGGGAGACAGTTCTTAAAAGTGGCTTGTAAGAAAGATGGGGAGGGACTTTTTAGCCACTTGCAGCTGGACAAGGAGTGATGGTTTTAAACTAAAGGAGAGTAAATTTAGACTGGATTTAAAGAAGACATTTTTGACAGTGAGGACAATGAAATACTGGAACATGCTACCTAGAAAGATTGTAGATGCCCCATCCCTGGAAACATTCAAGGTGAGGTTGGATGGGGCTCTGAGCAACCTGATCTAGTTGAAGATGTCTCCCTGCTCATTGCGGACACATTGCACTAAGTCATCCTTAAAGGTCCCTTCCAACCTGAACCATTCTGTGTTTGTAAGATTCTTTTAGCCTGCAGCAGGAAATTAGAAATTATTCATGTTTTAGCAGAGGGACTGCAAATGTTCTGCACTGTGAGACTGGCTTTTACTGCACAGTAAATTGCTGTTTTCATGGAGATGCCTCCCAAGAAAAAGGATTTATCAGTATCAGCAGATAGAAGGAGTAGAGAAGAGTGTGTTGTCATTGGTAAGTTATGCAGGATCAGTTGAACCACTTGATGCAGCACATGAGGAACGACTGAGAAGTGCACTGGTGCATGGGTAACTTCTGCATCAGTATCACTGCTTGCCTGTCTTTTTCCTGATGGACTGTAGAGCCAGCCCTAATCATCATGTTTGGAGTCTTTGAGCTACCACCTGCTTCAGACAATGATGGTAGCTGTAGCTGAGAAGGGCAGCAAAGCAGGAAGGAGCAGCAACACAAAATCTGGCATTTCTGAAGCATTAATTGTAGGTTTCACTTGTTTATAACCTGTGTAAGAGTTTGTGGGAATCTGAATTACCCTAGATTTGGTTAGCAGCGCAGAAGTACTAGAGCCGTGGCCTCAGAGGGCCACTGTGCTCTTCCAGTTCTCCATAAACATGAGGGAAAGGAAGGCACCAGTGTGGAAGTACCTTATATTTTGCATAGAGAAACTCTTCACATAGAAATTGGCTGTATTTATATTATTCACAATATAAATATTTCATCATTTATTCATAATGAAATTTCCAATCCTCATGGCTATTAAGCATGTTTTTATCACGTGGATCCTTCTAGAAAGAAAATATTGTGTTTATATGTGTAGAATATGTATACCTAATATATGTAATCTATATATATGAACATATATATTGTATGTAACTGTGTATGTATATTGTGTGCATATATATGTAGAACGTGTGTGTATATAGTTGATATTTTCATGATGAATTAGGTCAGTAGAGCTAGAGCTTTTTACAGCCAGTGACTGAATTAATAACGAATGGAGAAAGATTTAGTATAGCTGAATGCTTTCGTGTGGCTTTGGTCAAATTACTTAGAGGTGGAAATAATCAGTGGTGGAATTAAGCAAGAGGCCTGATACATATTGGAAAACCTCCATCGTCTGTCATATGTTTTACGATTGTGATGAATGAGTTTGGATAAATAACATGAACATGTGTTAAACAAGTTTGGGCCAAGTGCCACATGGTATGGTAAATAGAAATTGCACTTGAGGAATGTTTGAAATTATAAATGGATATTAGGTGGTATGTGGAGAGCACTGTGAGCAGCCGTTCCACTGGGGAGTAAGGGGAAGGCTTTTCTTAGGTGCTTCAAAAGTAGCTTTTAATTGTTTTTACTGCTGTTGACAAATACAGATGTAGAGGTTTGTTGATACTAAAAAGAATTGTTTGGGTTGTTCAGCTGTTAAGCTGCAAAGGTGGTATTTCATGCCAGTTGTAAACTTGCCTGGGAGCTGCCCTGAACCAGCACAGGACTGAGCTGTATGGAAGAGAACCCAATAGCTTGACTGACCTTTCATTTAAATTATTTATTTGCAAAACTGTTGATGTAGAGAGGCTGGGGGGAAAACAAGTGAGAAAACAGTCGGTGAGGCTGGGTGTGCTCCAGGGTCTGTGTCAGGTCTGTGTCTGCAGATGGTGAGGGGTGAAGAGCTAGTGCCCCAGTGGGCAGTGCACTGTTGCATGGGGAGGCACGGGCCAGCTTTTGGTTCGGGAGGGACAACCTGCTGCCAGAGCAGTAGCTGGTTTTGTGTGTAGCCTTCTTTCGTGCTGCCGTGTAGGACCTGTGCAGCTAACGCAAACACTGGTTTCCAGATGGAACTGAAAGAAACATGTAGCACAAAGGGATTTATTTGGTGTATTTGTTGATGGGGATGAAATGATTGCTTAGATATTTGTTTTGAATTCTCTCTCACTCTTGCATCCAGCCATACGGTTATGGATCCCACCACTATCACACATCTTGTTCCTGGAAAATCTGGTATATTTTTCACCTGTGAAGATGGGGGAGATTTTCCAGAAGTGGTTTCCGCTTGATGAGCACTGCCTTTTATCAGTAATTTCCTGCTCTTAATATATGTGGGATTGGACACTTCTCTTTATCCTAATTGTAGTATTTGGAAAGTGGAACAGTACAGTGTTTATGCCTCATTTTTAGAAGGTTGTGAAGCACTTCCACTGTTAAATCTTTGCGGAACAGGTCCTTAAGAGAGTATGAAGGTGTGTCCCCACTGCTGGAGAAGCCTTTATAGTCACAACAGTCTGAACAGTAATAAAAACATAGCAATGGAAGGACCAATAAACTGCACAGGAGTGAAGGATTATCAGCTCTAGCTCTCTTGCAGGGCTATTGGGTCCCACGTGAAGCTGGAGGCTGTTGGCTTCCTTGCGGTGTTTACCTTCCTTTAGTAGTGTGTTACTCCTGTCACGGTGCCTGTGCCACGTTCCTGGGATGCCCATTCACATCCCTCTTGCTGGAAGGCAGGGCGCAGCAGATGCAGGAGCGATGTGCCAGCCATCTCCCCTCTGCACGTGCCAGCGGGACCCAGGAGGAGGCGAGGCGCATGGTGCAGCTGTGGTAGAAAAGCTGGGAGCTGAGTTGCCCAGCAGATAGCGGCGTCTTCTGATCCTCCCCAGGCATGAAGACTGGTCACAGGCTTGACCTGGCATCCACATCACATGAGATTTCATGCAGTTGCATGGATTTAACTCAAGATCTTGGTTCAATTGTCAAAACGGTGCATTTTTAATATGTCCTAAAAATTTCAGAATGATGGGAAACTTGCTGACTCTGAATTACTTTGACATCTGCTAAAAGTATTTGTGCTGTGCTCTGTCCTGCACATCTGATATTTCTTCATTCCCTCTCTGTTGCAAATCAGCCTCTGTTAACTTAATTTCTGTTAAATTAACTATCCTTCAAGTATCCTAAAGATGGGTCCTTCAAGAACCCTATAACAAATCAAGACACATGGGAAAAAACAGATCAAGTTATTTGAACAAAGCGGGTTAACTAGCCTAATGTTTTTGACTGAGATCATGTCTGCTTGGAACTATGAGTCTATTACTTAAGGGGTTGTTCTTTGCTATGTGACTAATGCTAAAGCAAAACCAAGTCTTTGTCTGTTGAAATAGTCTTTTTCTCCTCTTTATTCAAAATCAGTAAAGCCTCAGTTGAATTGCTGTGTCTGAGTTTGAGCATTTAAAGATGTGAATTCATTAGAGGATACACAAAAGGACTAGAAGGACTATGAGAGGTCTAAGAAAGATGAGTTACAATTTGTTTAATGTAAGGAAGAGGCTGTTATGTGGAGACGTTACCAAAGTTTTCAGACTGTGAAGGTCTGAAAATTAAATGTAAAAATGTAAAACAGTTTAGAAATCAATATTTTCATCACTAAACATAGTAAATATTGAAATAAATATCCTGGAGGTGCAGTGGCATTTCCATTTGAGTTCTATGCTTATTCTGATTTTTAATCAATTTTGGGAAAAGAATCCTATGGATGGTTCTCCAGTGGAGTTGGGTGTCCCCTCTAGAAGCTTTCCAGGAGGGATCTTCATAATTGTGTGGCTGAGACTTCTAGGTGATGATGAGGTACAGGGAAGTATTAATCCTTAATGTATGTCATGTATCTCAGTCACAGGCACAGCCACTGCTTTATGTTCGTGACAGTTTTGTGGTGGATGCTTGGTCTTGGCCACTCCAAATGGTCAAAAAATACCCGGCGTTGAGTTGGAACCAGTTGCACTGAGCAGCATGGCTGTGAGGGTGGACATCTCGTGTGTGTGGGCAATGCAGGATCAAGATTTTAAAGGTGCACACACCACTGCAATCACTAGCAGCGGCCTGAGGAGAAGCAGCTCTGTTAGATTTCCACCATCAGCTGCTGCTCTTTTGCCTGTTGCCTTGCTATCAGATGTGTGGGCTATACTTGCTGTTGAAATTTTCAAATGGCCTCAGATGGGGTCGAACATGTGCAGTTAACTAACTAGGAGGCTGTATCCTCTGAGGTCCAAAGGCTGGTAAAGCCTGATGCAGTTCAGAGGATGGACTGGAATCATTGGAACAACCTAGTCATGGTGATAGCCTCTGACACATTTTGGCATGTCTTACACAACTGTAAAACTTGGTCTGAACTTGAAGCTCAGGAGTTCATTCACGTTCCTGGCACAAACCTGTGATGCCTTTGCACTTGGATGTTTTGCCTTTTGCCAAGCTGTCAGCACAGATAAGGCATCTGTAATTCTAGGGATAGAGGGGTGTGCCTAAATATTTTGTCTTTTTTTTTTGGTGATAGGTTGCACTAATTTGCTTGTTGCTTTGTTAACTAATACTGACTGAACACGCAGGGCAGCGTGTTGGCACTGTTTAAAATGGATCAAACCCAGAAAACTTGAATCATGACTAGCATGTTGGTTTTAAGTACTTGTAATCCAAGAGGCACCGATGTGCTTGTTCAAGCATGAGTGTACAGGTCAGCAGTTCGGAGACCTAGCTGTAAACTGAAACAAACATAAAAGATTTGCCTCAATATAGAGGTTTTTTTATGATTATTTTTTAGTCTCAGATTGGTTACAGTTGCCTCTAAAGAAAGCAGTAAGTTTTCCTATGTTATTATCTTTTGTAGCAATTTTCTCTGGCCCCATTCTCTTAAATTATGTAACCTATATTTTAGTATAACAAGTATTTTCCTACTGTATTACTCTCTAGGGAACAATTTTGCATTAGTTAGGGGGATGAACAAGATGACCTCTTAAGTCTTTTCCATCACCACTTGCTGTAATGCAGTGGTGTAATATTTGACCTTTTTACGCAGCCTTTTCCCTTCCATGTAACCCTTTGGCTTTTACAGAAGAGCGATGGACATGCAGAAGTGCTCTCCTTTGAACTTATCAACCCGAAGTGCTGCTTCCTGCACTTGGGAATGAAAGAGCATCTTAGTGCCTTTTGCATTCAAGTGGAGAGGATCTGTATAAATAAATCATTGCAGGGGAGTACGCTACGGTGCCTGTTCTATATCTGGAATGAAGAGGCTGAAGAGGCAGAAGATCTTTATTTTGTTAGTATGTTGGCAAGGATGTAACCTTCAAATATCCCTTTATAGTGTTGCTTTTTATTTCGAGGAAGGAAGACTAAGCTGTTTGAGCCATTTTTTTCCAGATCTGTGCTATGTCTGTGGACTTGCACAGAGTGCTTCACTGCTGTTGTTTAGAGCAGCAGGTTTTCCCCCTGTGTCCAGAGTTATCAGGTCTCAAACTGGGTGGGAAGTGTAGCTGTAAAGGGGAATTCTGTATTTTAGCTTGCAAAATCAGAAACTATAAAAGTGAGAGAAGTAATTTGGTAATGGAAAGAAAAGCTACAGTGATATTCAGGTGGTAAGTGGATTCTGAGATGCCTCACTGTTCTGCTTTGTTCATAGCTTTCAACTCATAGAGGATAGCAAATGCTTTTTGTGGCATTAGCCTGGCAATAATTTCTACAGGTCTATCTTAACCACAAAAACAGTTCTAAGATTTATTTATTTATTGATTGATTGATTGATTGATTGATTGCAAGGAATACCCCCTGCATTTTCTTTATCTCTCTAGAGACAAGTAATTTATAAAGCCTCGGGTTTTGTGATCATTGAAATGCTTGAGCCATTCAAGTGTCTTGCTACTGCTTTCTGTGCAGTTAAGTAATTCCTTGACTGGGTTTCAATGTCACATACTAACTTTTACTTCATAATCTAGAGTAAAACCTGTTGTTGTAGTCTCCTGCTGTTGGATGTTTTTAATTGCTTATGTCCTTTTTTTCCCCAGCAGCAGCAGAAGACAGCTGAGCCAGGTTTCTGCAGTATGGAGCTGGGATAACAGTAGTGAGCACAGAGGTATAAAATGAAGGGACAAGTACTAGCACTTTGTGTCAGCCAGCTTCACCCTGCTCTCAGTCCATGTCAGCTTACATGTCCTTTCACTTGCTTATGAGTACATGAGGTCTTAATACACTGTTAGGAATGGAAATAGTGAAAGAAGTTTTGATACTGTCATGTTTTAAGATCTTAGCATAACATAGTCTGCCATACAGAGAGTACCAGCTTCCATAGCTGTAGTCTCCAGGATTCAGCAGATGAAAACTAAGGTTTCCTTTTCACTTAACTATATAAAAACTTGATGCATTTTAGCATCTCCTTGTAGCATAAATTGTTGGCATTTGTTTGGCGTAGTGTGTACAGACAGTGTGACAGATGTTCTTTCTTCCTAGTTCCATGTGCATGTGGATGGGTCTGCGACAGCAAAGGAATAGTAATTTAGACCTTTCTGAAGGGGAAACTCTGGCTAATGGTTTGTCCATGACACATAGTTTGCTTGAAGCCAAGCAGAATAAACAGAAGTTTTGTACAAATGGTCAAGAGGAGATCAGTTTAGGCCTGTTAGGCTCCCAGAGAGGAATATGATCGAGACTTGGAAGGTCCCTTCTACTAGCTGTGTGTGTAAAAACCACCTCCTTTTAAATCTCGCTGAATTACTTAGATCTTGCTGTTTTTCTGTACGCTGGTAATGATTCTCAAGCACTGGCTAAAACTTGGAACTAAGGGTAGAAGAGTCTTCAGGATGTTCAGGAATGATGTGTTCAGAACGAAAAGGACCTATCCTTAAAGGATGATTTGTTTCTGTTTTACATAAATGACTCAGTTTCTCAGCCTGTCCATGCTTCCTGTAATTTTTTAGTTCTATGTAGGTGATTGTTTGAGCATTACTGCTTTCTTTAAGCATTATTGTTTCCATTTTAGTGGCACTCCGGATCTTTACCTCTCCTGCTGTCTGTTCTCACTCTTACTGACTCCCCTCTGCTTTTCTATACTCCTCTTTGCGTTGTTTCTCTGTCGTTGCATGTCTCTGATCCCTCACCCTCAGGGTCATCACTTTTATTCTTGGTTCTCAACCCTCCTCTTTCTTATTGTTGCGCCTTTCCCCATATTTCTTGGAAATACAGGAGCTAGAATCAGGGTATGCTTCATGGGGAGCACACTTGCACTAGAAGAAGTGGATACATTTGTCACTGAATTTAAATTTATAATTGGTTTTGTGCTGACAGTTTTATGTTCTTTCCATTAGGACATTTCGTGCTTCAGAGAAACATTAAGAAAAAGGTTAGCTCTAATGCTTCTTCCCAAAGTGGAGTTTCTGCCCTGTGTGCTCTCCCTGTGGAAATTCAGGGGGGTGTTTTTGCTGGTTGCTCCTTGCAGGAAAGCAGACATCTGTCGTAGGGGAGGGAGAAAACTCCTTAAGCATGAGTGCACAGAACTGCTTTGGGGTGCTGGCGTGTAGGGTGTTTTTCACTCCTGGTAGAGATCTCGGTGTGGAGTTCTCTCTGCTTGTTTGTCCACCCGTGGGCTCCCTGGCGTTTGCAGGTGGCTCTTTGCACCCTCTGCTTTAAGTCTCTGCCAGCGTGGCTTTAGGGTGTGGGATAGGAAAAGAGGTCAAAGGCTGTTTTGTGGCTTTCCCTCCTCCCACTCCCCACCTGCAGGCCCTTTGCAGAGGAGGAGAATAAGGATGCAGGCTCGAAGGGGAGCACTTCTCATGTGCAAGCGTAATGGGATCCTCTCCCCACAAAGGATCTCTTCCCACGGGGCAAAGGACCCTGCTCGTGGAGGGGACGCACTGTCCCAGATAATGAGCTAAGCAGCAGCTGTGTCTGGATGAAAAGGAGGGGAAGGAGGTTCTGCCCTGACAGGAGCCGGGGCGGCATTCCCTGGGGGCAGCCGGCACATTCCTCCGGAGCAGTCGGCGCTGAGGCTGAGGCGGGCTCGGCGCTGCGCAGCCAGGCTTCCCAAAATCGGTACGCGGCCCCTCGCTCGGCCTCGGATCCTCTGTGGTGGGAAGCCTCCTTTTCTGTGATAAGTGCTAATCATTTATCCCTGGATCGGTGGGAGAATGTAGAGCTTGAGTTCGTGTGTCACGTGTTTTGCTGCTAATGCAGATCAACCTATTTATAGAGAGAAAATAAGATCAGTTCAGAGAAAAAAAGATGATTTGTAATATGCAAAATGAACTAATCTCAGCAGAAGTGGCAATTGCGTTAATGGGATAGTGGGCAACAGGCCTGTGAGTGAACCCCTTCTCCACGTGTTTTCTAGGGAGCCCGAGAAGAGAAGGAGGGTGCCTTGTCTGGCCAACACTTTGATGAGTGGCTTTTGTGGACAAAAGCAAAACTAGGAGAGCCTATTCTGGGCACAGGACCAGGTCTTTTCTTAGAGGACTCCTTTAATTTGTTTGACATACAGTGAAAGACTGGCACACTGCACTAATTAAATTTATACACAGTTATTTTGTAGATCTGCAGCACTGTATGTACCTGTGGCCTACTCGAGTAACCCAGTGGGGTTTACCAGGCTGCTTCCTGAAGACTCCTCACAGGATTGGACCCATATGCGTGACTTCTTCCTGAGCTGCTCAAACTTTTACCCAGTTTTATAATTGTGTAAATTCATTCAGATAGAATAACACACATTTAAAACAGTGTAGTAATAAATTTGGTTGTGTGGTACTTGGCATTCACAAAAAGGGGGTGGTGGTATTGTTATAAACAGTTTTCTTTGTTCTTTAATCCCCACCCCACCCCCCTCAGTTCTGGTGGAAACATGGGGAGTTCATTTAAATTCTAAAAGACTGTTACTGTTACTTCTATCGCTAATACTTCTTCCTAGTGAGCACTTAAAATAGTGATTTATTCATTGATGCAGGGACAAGAATTAAGTTTTCAGTTTCTGAGCTCTAGCCAGTTTGCAAGTAGCTAGTGGAAGCCAGAGAATATTGCTGCTTCTGTCCCATGCAAGGACTTCAGAAATGAATGTCAGGAAATGTTTCGAATGTTATTTAATTAGATCTGCACCAGGTACCCTGCTAATGTAATCAAATGTGGAGTTAATCTCTCTTTTATGTTTTTGTAAGGAAAGGAGCTTCATCTTGAAATTATAGTTTAAAGAAAAGAGGCATGGATGGGAGACGTGGAGGTCATTCAGGCAGCAGCAAGTGAAGCAGAGCAACTCCCATTTGTGCTCAGCCAGATGTTCACGAGCCTTTGCCAATAGCTCAAAAGGCTGATACTACATAAATTAATATATCCCAGGGACTAATTCAATGGGTGTGATGGAAGAGGAAGGGAGGAGGATGGTGTCCTGTTGGTCAAAGGTCATGTGTAACACATAGCACTGAACCAAGCAATGTTCAGCCAGTTCTGTTTTTTCTTATATTAATGTGGATTGAAAACACTCATTTCCTCATAGAAAGCAGAAAAAAAGTCAATGCTTTCATTAAGGGTATTAAGACCAATTACTATTTTCTTTTAAAAGTCACCTTTCCCATGTAGTCAGAAGAGTTGAATACTCAATGAAATTTGAAGCTCTGACAGTTGCCTTTGAAAATATAGAATCCCCTTTGAAAGCTACCAGTGGCCTGATAAAATAAAGATCTTTAAAGGCTTTTTTTACTTTCTGAAAAGATGCCATTTGCAAACCAAACTGCCTCCCCTCCACCACCATATTTGTATTGAATTCACCTAGGGAAATCCCTTTTCACCTAGCATGAGTTGTTTTCCTGTTCTCTTTAAGAGAGATTTTTACAAAAGTAAAAGCAAACAAAACCCCAGAGTAATAAATTATGGGTTTCTCTTAGAGCGTGAAGCCTTCTCTGGACCAAACTACTGCTGTTACAAGAAAATAGGCACTTGCTACCTCTCACATGTGTCCCAAGTCCACTTATCTTTGGTGCTCTGCTTGTAGAAAGAAGTGGTGAGCTAAGGGAATCTCTTTGTCTTTCAGGATGCACACCTACCAGCTGTGATTTGAAGGGTAATTTTACAAATGTGACTTGCTAGTTACAGAAGGGTAAATAAAACTCAAGCCCATACCAGTACCTGTTTTTCTAGCTGATAGTTTTGAAAGATTTGACTCTGATTTTGAATGTTTGAAGTTGGCAGTGACGATTCTTTTTAATTTCTCAGGGTGTCCTACAGTCTACATATAAAAAGCAGGGTTTCAAGGTTAGTGAAGTACCAACTCAGTGTGCCAAACAGCATTGCTGGAGCAGTGGGAAGCCCATCGATGGACAGAGTGCCTTTTCTCTCATAAAATAAAGAAACAAGCAGTGCCCTCTTGTGTTAGTTAACATCACAGGGAACCACCAGGAGAATTTTCTATTATCTAGGTATCTACAGTTAAACCTATTTCACAGCCACAGATGCAGCTCTTTATTCCTTGAGGAAAAGTAGTCAAAAAGGTCTGTAATAGCATACCTTAACAGGACATAATTGGCAGAAATGTAGTCATTAATAGGTAGACAGATATATCAAACTCCCTGACCTGTTTTGTTTTATCTAATCTTGAAGAATAAGAGTGTTGTATGTCTCCAGCCTGTACCTGACCTGGGGAAGGGTGGGAGACGTGTTTTACTGAAGGGCAAGAGACTCATGAAGTTTCAGGGAGAGGTGTAGCAGTGAGTGTTCCTGCGTGAAGTTTGGAGGTTCCATTTCTGGCATAAAACAGTCCTGGTGCACCCATTCAAGCTTATCTGCAACACATTATGACAAGGCAGTGGGCAGGTAGGTCTTTTGGGCTGCCCTTGGAGCACCGTGGATTTTTTTGGTTCTGGTGATAGTAGCAGCTTGTAGTCCTGTTTGAAAGCTGTAGACACTGTTTGTTTCAGCTAAAGACAATTCTGCTGGGGTGCACTGCAGGAATTAGTGTCACCTTTCTGCTTTAGTGTGGGAGGCAATTTCTCAGTCTGCTTGAAAAGGGCAGCACTTCAAATTGTTAATGTCAAACAGTGAGCATTACAAAGCATTTGCTGTTTGGTTTCTGAGTTGTCTTCAGTATGAAAATGTCACAGGCAATTGTGCTTTTCCTGTCTTTTTTTAAAAAAATAGATTTTCTAATATAGAAAAATGGCTTATGAATAAATATTGCCTTTCAGTTTCTGCTAAAGCATGCTCATAACCTTGGTTGCAGTTTAGGGCTTTTGGGATGAGCCCCGAGGTCCCTGTGATGTTAAAGTTACTGCTGATAAATGGGAATCCTGTAAGGCCTTGAGAGCATCCTACCAAGTGTCCCTGATCTGTAATCCAGTGTATGCATTTTTTTCTGAAAAACAGCACACAGAAGTACAGTAAAGGTACAAGCTTTTATAAAGCGAGCCCTGCAGTCCTTTGGGTTATGCAGGCTTTCCTGCCATGGCTGAGGTTTGCCCTGGACTGTGGTTTTCTGAACCAAAACATCTGATGTAGCACGACTCCAAGGAATTACCATCTCACTTTCCTCCCGGGGTTATGCTCCGTGAATGTTTCCGATGGCTGCCAGCACTGTAAGAAGTGGGTTCCAAGACTTAGACAAACAGTCCATGTGTGAGAGTGCCAGGTGAAGAGGTTAGTAACTTGTGTTTCAGAGCTCATTCACCAAGATTAGCTACACATGAGGAGGGATCCACGAATGTACATTGTCTCTGTGTAGGTTGCTGCACCCGGTAGCAGATATCAAAAATGAGATGACTTAACCTGGACTGTTGCTCCTCAAAAGACGTGTCAGACCATCTCAAGCATTGACAATACATGCTGCTGCCTTACTGCCACTGCTATTGCCAAACCTGATACCTCCAGTTGTTATTGCTTCTTCAGCTCTAATGATAGACCTCTTTTTGAGCTGCAGTTAGTAACTTCTGTCCTCTTTGCTACACACAAGCAGGGAGAGCATTGTTTCTGCTGATTGTCCAGGATGGTTTTATGCTCTGTGAGAAGACCAAGAAGAAAAATGTTTGGCATGGTTCCTCTGAGACACAGCAAAAATCTACACCCACCAATGAAAACAACCAGTGTTATGGTATCATGACAGTGGTTCATTAGGACTTTACCCCATGCCAGGATGATGATTGTTTAAGACTGTGACCAAGATCAGGCATTTGTTAGGACATTGATATTTATATACAAAGTTGCCAGCACTTTAAGAAGTCACGCCTCTCTTAATTAAGATGATAATGTACTGCCTTGTTTGAAGAGATCTTGCTTGTAATGGTGCTGGTGAATTATGAATAGAGGGAAATTAGTAATAACAAATGCCAGATGGAGGTATCTTTCAAAGAGGAGTATTTTGTATAATACAGCATGTAAAGTTGACAGACTGGATCTTAAAAGACCTTTATTTTTCTTTAAGCTTCCTTGACAAAGTTGCTCTTTATCCTGCCAAGAAATGTAGTATCACATGCCAGTGTGTTCTAAAGTGAGAGTAATTAAAGTATGCCTCTAAGTTTATGGTTTGAAGTGAAATCCATTCCTCCAGTGTTTTGTCAGGAATCTATAAACAGTGCAAGGAAGGAGACAACTTATAACAACAATAGTTTTGCCAGTTCTACACGTTCTGTCTTTGAAATCAGGGGCAGTTAGGGGTGAACAAAACTACTTTCCAAGTTGACCAAAATAAGTTTAAGTTCTGCTGAAGTTCTACTTCATGTTTTTCTCTTGGTTGAAGATGACTGTTGAGAATAAGAAATGTTTTTCTAAAATTAAAACCTGCCTTGACTGAGGTAAAAAAATGATTACTGAGTTGTAAATGCATCGAATCCTTAAATTCTATGACTTTTTTATAATTTCCTGAGAGATGAAAATAAAATTTAGTTTGATTTTGTAGTGTAAAGTAGTAATTAAAACATAAATAGACAGGGGAAAGTAAGAAATAAAACTTTAGGGGTTGATATTTCATTTTCTCATAGGTATTTCCCCACTCCGTGGGCATTCCAGGCTTGATCTCATGTCCTGGTGGCTGGTGTCCATTACAGAGAAAGTAGTGTCATGAGCAAAGTGTGTCATGGGAGGAGACCATGAAGATTTGTTTCTCTTTTGTAATTGTCCTCAGGTTGCATTAGTGTAACAAAATTCAGTTTAGGACTCTGCAACTGTTGCATATAATCTCTATCAGATATGCCAAATGTAGTAGAGGAGGAAGGCTTGATGAGCATACCTTCTGCTCCATCCGTGCATACTCACAAATCGCTTCCAAATCCACAATAATAAACTTGAAATGTGCAGTCCAAGACTTCTTCCAAAGCCACAAATATTGTGGCGGGATTCAGAAAGACAGCAGAGTTGCTTTTGTCTTCTTTAAAATATTTCTATGAGTATGCATTAGTAGGGGAATAAATGAAGTCGAGTGTTTCGGTACTGGATGATGGAAAGAAAGCTTCTGCTTCATTTAGAAAAAGATCAAGATCAGTTATAATGAGAATAAAATACTGTTCTGAATTAGGCTTAGAACAGCGTGTCTGGCTATTTCTGGTATTAACGTTCATTGCATTGCAGAAAGGATTTAGCAAGAGAAAGATGAGAACATGAGAAAAGAATGTCTAGAGGGAAGGCAGTCAAGGATGGGATTCAGTGGCTCTAGCTTTGATAACAAAAGAGTGCTCTCAGTTGAGTCTTTTGAGACTCAATTTACCCTAATGCAGAAAGAGCAGTATTTCTAGACATTTTCAAAAATTCCTTATAGCATTCTTTCTCATTGATCTTGTTGAAGCTATTGCACTTTTTAAATGAGTGAGTCCTGGATATGTAAGAACCAAAGCTGCTGTCTTCAACAGCAGTTTGCCTAATGGGAAATGGGTGCTATGACTCTTTGCCTCCAACTCGTTTGAAATCTGTTCTACTTTTTTTGCCATGTTGTCAGTTTTACTTATGCTGAACTTCTTTTTGTTGTCTTTTTCTTGCCCCCAGAAAAACTTTACAATTCCAATGGACGGGAGCTGAGACGGGCACTTTTCTCCTTGAAACAAATCTTTCAGGTAAGCAAGTAATGGCTGTTCATTCTGTGATTTGAACATTAATTTTATTTTTTCTTTAATGTAGGGAAGAACACAATTTATGACAAACAAGAATTTTAAGACTTGATTTATAATTAGCCAGTTGCTTTTTAGGATCTTTTCTCTTTATGGTCTACAAACCTTTCCCTGTTCCTTCAGACTGTCACAAGGCAGGACCTGATATGGAGTAATGTCAGAGTTAGTGGTTGGAACCTGCCAGAAATGGAGAGAAGAAAATTTGGACTCTGAGATGTAAACTGAGTCTGCTTATTAGACAGTCGCATAGTTCTATATTAGTAAAACTAAAAGGGGGGTGCAAAAAGAGGAGCTAGGAAAGTATGTGTCGGGGTGATGGCCCAAAATTGGTCTAGTAATTGAAAAGGAGACTAGATTTAAGCCACATCAGAAACTCAAAAAAGAATATGAGAGACACAGGACAGATGTGATGAGGAACCAAGATCTAGTGTGAGAGCTCTGAAGGTGCTAGACTTTAGGTTAGAGGAAACAATTTATGGATTAGCTGAAAAGATGTGTCGTGGAGCTGAGGAGGGTATGGGTAGTGACTGATTGGTTTAAGGAAAGGCATGGATTTGAGTGTGAGTGGTTTTTATGTAGAGCTGAAATCAGCAGGTTTTTGGGTCCTGTAGGGAAGTAGCCAATGTGATAGACAAGTGGTGTGGATGATGAAAAAGGGAACTGAGCAAAAAGCTTGGATTTCAGGTTCATTTTAAGGGATAATGACAAGGCCTTGGGAAAGTTGCAGGACTTGAAGGAAACTTGTTGAAGAGGACAGGTCAGGAAAAGTGAAAAAATGTGTCAATGAAAACTAGACCAATGTGATCCTAAAAATGGAATTCAGGATGATGCAATGCATTTTATCAGGAAATATAAGTGAAATCAATATGAAAAGCACCTTTCCTTCTTTACTAATGGATCTAAATGGAGGATGACAAACTAGAATGTTTTTCAGCTACGATAGGTAGGTGCAAGGGTTTCAAGCTGTTAGTTTAGCATTTTTTTTTTGCTTTGTTTTAAATAAGCATTTTTTAATAAGAAGAATAATAACATTTAACAATTTATAAGACTGCAGAATTTCAAATTTGCAAAACACCTAATGCTTTTTTTTCAGGTTTCACAGTTAAGTATTCAAAATTTAGAAAATGCCAGAATGAAGATTTTCTGAATAATAGTAGAGGGTGAAAGATGGACCATTTAATGGAAACTTTTGCTAGTTGCAGATGTCTTCTGGGTCAGAAAAAAGTCCTTGAGTTTTGAAATACTTGGACAAATAAGGAGTATGTTGTTTAAATGTGTAACCTAATAAGTTTAATTGAAGTTGTCTGGATTGAAGAGTAATGAGAGGGAAGGGAAAAGCAATGCACACAAACCTGTATCTATGCATGAATATGGTTTTTAAGTGAGGCTTGTCTGACTGTTTCAGAAAATAATTTTCCTTGAAGAATTCAACTTCCATGCTTCCTAAAGTGTATGACACAGAAAAGAATTTGGGAATTCTCTGTTATCACGTTAAGTAGCTTCTTCTGGTAGAACCATGGCTGCTTGTCAAATAAACATAACCTTCAAAAACTCTTCATATACTTTCAAAATACAGGTTCTCTTTAGTGGATAATTGAGGACAAATCTTCCTCAGGCTGGAAAGTATTCATAGCATATGCTCAAGTATTTGAGGTAGTACACTTCAAACTGGAAAATGAGACGTTGTATGATGTAAGGTCCTGTTTACCTGTCAAATTCACTGTCCTTAACAGTTACTGGCATTGCCAAGGGTGACTTTCGAGTATGATTTTACTTTATCTCGTAATAAACCATGAGAGAGAATGTAAGATGACTTTTATTTCTGCTTTAAAAAGAAAAGTCTATTTTCATTTTTTACTGAAGAAAAACACAAGTTAATATTATAAGATTGTGTTATAAACCAAACATTATTGTCCAAAGTGTTGTACCTAATTTCTTTTTTAGTCTATGACATTAAAGTATGTCAGCATTGGAAATCTGTCACTATGTTAAAAGTTTTTTTAAAAGTATGTTTTTCAACGTAAATATGTTTGATTTTGCTTCTCATTATATTTAGTATTGTAAATTCCTTAAGAGTACAGTATTTCAGAAATAAATTATTGACTTCAAAACCAGTTTTTATTTTTATTTTAACAAATTTTCAGTGCTATGGAGACTTAATCATGTCTTTAAGTGCCAAGACAGTTCAGAACACCATGTTTTTATAATCATTTCATCATAGCTGAGTGATTTTGGCACGGTTCTGTGTCAGTATCATTTTTAATTTAAAGAGCTTCAAGGTAACTTGCAGTGTCTTATTTGCATTAAGTGGGAACAAGACCAGGTTTTAAATCAAATATGAATTCCAAATACTTGGAGCTCTTGGTTTTTCACGCGAGGCGTCAGCAAAGCTTAGCAATGTTTGGCAAAAGCAATGCCTTTGTTTCAGATTTTTAATGAAAGATTCACTTGGCAAGTCCAAACTTGGAATTTTTCTTTGGTTCCTTCTGGTGGGCTGGTTTTGGCAAAATGAAAAATGTTTTGTGGAATATTTTTCTTTAACGGTAATGTCTTTCTGTTCGTGTCCTTCATTGTGAAGGGTTAAGGTAGCCACACTCATCATCTTTGGTGGACTGTACTGCAGCATTCTTCTGATTTACCAGTATGCCTTTTGACAAACAAACTTGCAGAGTAAGGAAAGTCGTGTTCAGACTAGAAGTATATAAAGCACTTGACCTCAAAAGAACTGGAAAAGGATATACAGATATAGCTGACAACCTGTTGGAGTACAGTTTAGTTCCCTGTGAATGTGTTTTCTAATAGACTTCTGAGTTGCCTGGTTCTTACGTTTCTCAGTGATTTGTGAAATTTGTGCATAGTGCTAAAACTCCCAGAGGCACTCAGGGCAAAATCCAGCTGGATCTGGCACTTATAAAATTATTATAAAATCAGGGTCAAAAAATATTTCTTGCATTTTCTAGTTATGATATTGGAAGTGAGATAGAAATATAGCTGCTTAAAACATTTAATTTAATATCGATCTTAAAAGCAGAAAAATTGGGTATGAGCACTAAAATACCTGTAAATACTGCTGTGCAATTTACTTGATATTAAAAGTTTATTTACCAAGACCTCTGATTTGGCTAGATGTCATATAAAGCGGCATGTTTTAGAACCCATAAACAAAATTATGCTTTGTATTTACAAAGCATAGTTTCAAATCATGCTGATTGCTCATTTCAATGTATGAAAACTGCATAAGAGTATGGTGTTATAAGAAAAATACAAAAGCCATACAGTAATTTTCAAGTCTGTTGAAGTTTGTAATTGTGCTAATGTGCTTCTTAAAGTTTTGGAAAATATTTTTAATCAATTGGTGCATTAGCTTTTCTGGAAAGTAGGCATAAAAGGGTATATTTTAAAATGCTAAGGAAAAAAAGCCTATTTTCTTTTAGGACTGTTTTCTGCCCTAAGTGTGACTTGACACAGGCTGGAGATCTCCCACTCTTTTTCACGAGGAGCCTAGGTTCCTGTTTTGTGTTGCGATCAGAATGTCAACCAACACAGTTACAAAATTCTCTTACAGAATTTTCTTCAATTGTTGAGAAATTCATTAATCATTGAACAATTGAGCTTTGTGTAAAACGTCACAAAGAACAGCTATGTAGGGGCCCTGGAAACATTAACTAGAAGGTGTTTGGATAGACACAATCTTATCAGTGAGTGAAATCAAATGTCACACACTTCAGCTGCTAAGGGGTCATCAATCATCCTTAGGAGAGCAGAGGAGTATTCTGTGTTTGTCTCATTGATCTCAAGGAAGGAGGCTGCTCCTTCCCCCCTTGTAAGCATGACTGATGACTCCTTAGGGTTTGAAGCTGTGTGACACTTGATTTAGGGGCTGCTGACATCCCTTGTGAGGCCTGCCGCCACCTCTCCCCTTTAAGAGCCCTCTTGGAAGAGTTCTTGATTAAGTCATAAAAAAGAGAGGAACCTTAATTTCCTTTCCAAATCGAATTCACCGTAGTTCCTTGTAGCAGTTTACATTTCTTCTTAATCCTGTTTTACAAAGGATATGTCTCATTACTGTTCAGAGATTATAAATAAATGAGGTAAGACTCATTAAATGTCAAAATCAGTTTCTCAGATGCTTTGGCAAATAGAGTATCTTCTTCATGCCTAGACAATGTTATGGGCTGAGATCGAAACAGTTCTTAATGCCTCTATAAAAAGTGAACTATTTCCACCACAAGGATAGCCTAAAAACTTGGGAAGCCACTATTATTTGTTCTATAATTTATACAAATCTTTGAACTGAAACAGGAAACCTTGTTTATATGGCGCCTGTCTACTTTAGCTTCCTCAGGTTTGTAATACAATGTGTGAAGGTTATTTATCTGTTGTTTAGTTGCCATGAAGAATATCCTTGGTAGTGTCTGGTTGAGGTGACTCTTCTAGTAATTTTTAACTCTGCTGTTAACTGGGAGGAAAAAAACAGTGTATTGATGAATGTGCTGCGTACTCAAGATGCAAAGAATGAAATTCTGTCCCTATCAAGTCAATGGCTTTAAGTATCTTTAGTTTCAATGTTATTTTTACCTGGTGGTGGAGTGTATACAGGTAGATGGACTGTGGTATGCAGCAGGGAATTTTTTGTTTGTCTCTTGCTAAATTTATAGGGGAAGCAACCAGAGCTTTTCTGGCTAATAATTGTATAGGTTAACTTGATACTGAGGTGTGACTTATTTTTATTTGCTTGCTTCTTGCACTCACAGGGAAAAAAATTATCTGGGGAAAAGATCCTTTGATTATCTGTGCTTTAACTGGAATGATAAGATATGGAAAGCAGAAAGTTACTTCCAAATGGTTCATGCTGAAATAGCAGTAGAGTTTCTTTTCCATGTTTTTTTTTTGTTTTTTGTTTTTTGTTTTTTTTTTTTCCAACCTGTTTTAAGAGTTGTGGTATAGTTCAGTTCCTTCTCCTGAAAGACAGAATGCAACAGTTCATTGCTCTGTACAACCCAAACAGGTAGCCCACCATTTTCAGCGGTAGGACTGATGATAGCTCTGGGATCCTTCACAGCTAAATGTGGCATCATGCAACGGCAAGGTTAAGTGCAGTGAGAGCACTAGAAGCAGGCATGATAGTGTCACAGTAAGATGGCTTTCAACATGCAGCTCCCTCAGCTCATAGAGGAATCAGACAGGTTATGTGCAATTATTGAAGTTAATGACCAAAGTAATTGAAGAATAAAAGAACCATATTCAGAGTACAGAAAACTTTCTTGGTGAAGAACAGGCAGGATCACAATAACTTGGTCTTGGTAACTGAAGAAAGCAGATGAAGTAAGAATGTAAGTGTGGCACAGGAGCAACTTTGCTGTGCAGGCTGCACACCGTTCTCTCTCTAAATTTTAATTTCTCTTTAATCAACTTAAAGCATGAGTGATTCTTTGGGCATCTCAGTTACATCCACTAAAGATACCTTTATTTTTGTGTTAGCACTGCAAACTTCGATTTCCTTCCCTACATTCAACTGCCAATATGTATCTTTAACAGACTGATCATCTTTCAGAAAAGTTTAAATATGAAAGACTGCAGGCTGATTTTTTGCCTTGGTCTTCTAAGAATTTGTTCTATGTGTCCAAAAGGAAGAAAACTCTGAAGGGAAACCCAAAATCTTAAAGGACCAGTTGTTCATTCATATACAAATGAGATGAATCTCAGTAAGGAAAGAAAAATAATAAGGTAATTGGAAATGGGTGGTAAAAAATGATGTATTGGACCTTGATAAAATAATACAAATAGGAGCCGAAAGTTTTCAGGTTTTAAATTTAGCCATTTTTCATGGATGCCCAATAGGAAGTAGTAGAGAGAATTTAATTTCACTACACAAGGTTATTTTTTTTAAAAAATAAAAAAAAAGAGAGAATGCTGAGCAAGTTTTAAACATATAAATCTTTTCACAAATGTGTGCAGAGTTTGTTGTCTACCTTCTACCATACTTTTTCTTCTGTTTTTGTTGGCTGGAACTTGCTGCTCTAAACATACCTTAACAATGTCTAATAAACACTGATTTGACTGAGGAATCTGAACAAATCTAATAAAGAAGGATTTGATTGTTAGCTATTCTCTATTCCCTCAAGATTTTTTTTTTTTTGTACGCTGCAGGACAGCTACTGGGATAGTTACATGGCTAATGCTGGATTTCTTAGGTATCTGTGTACCTGCCATCAGTGGAATTTGAGAAGGACTTTGAGAACTGAAAAGTTATTCATACAAATTTCTTGCTTCAAGTTATATAATTTTTTTTAAAAATTTGAGCAGATGAAAAAAATCCAAAGATGTCTAAACCGCTTTCAGATTAGAGTACTTCCCAATATCCTTAAGCTTGAAGAAATTCTTAAGCTTGAAGCTCTTTGGTTTGTTTCAAGGTATTAAATTCTGAACGTGTTTTCACATGTTTTAGTTGGTAATGTTGACTATTGAAACATTTCTTTTGCCCCATCTATTCTTTCAGCTGTCCAAAAGAAATTGCAGAAAGGCATACAGTTTAAATATGTGTTGCTATGCAAAGGCAGTGTGAAATAAGTGTTGCAGCTACTCTGAATTGCTAACAGGAAACACCAGCAAATGCTCTATTTATTTTGCTTTAGCACAATGCAAAATTTTATTTTTAGCACAATACAAAATGTGTTCTTGAGAAACAACAGAATACTTAGTTTATAGACGGAGGGTATTTCAGAAGGGAGACTACAGGGGATTAGTGGCTCTAAAACAAACTTTACTTTAGGTTGAATTTCTGTATTTCTATTACTGCCAAGGTGGAAATCCATAACAAGCAATAGAGTGGTCTAATTGAAATGTTTTTGTCTTGGAAAGTAAGAAATTACTGTTTTTAAAATACCTTAATGGCATAGTGTGATCATTAGCTGGCACAGAAGGCCAGCAAAAAAATGCCATCTAAAAGGCTGGCAAAAGTATCGCTGGCATTTGGTGATTGCTACGTAGGCAATGGACTCGTGGCAAGGATATGCAACAGAATCAATACTGGAGGGTGAATTTTCATTGTAATTATCACTAAAAGCCAAACTTTGCACTTTAAGTTGCTTAAATACATTACCCCACTGAAAGTAAGGGGGATGGACATTTCTGTGGATGCTGTTGCAAACTGCTGCTGCTCTGTGTAATTAGGTACAAGTATAGGAAAAAAGGGAGCAATGTAAAATACTGGTGTCTTTATACCATGTTACAGTCATGCTTGTACACTGATGTACATATGATGAGTTGGGAAGGTGTCAAGGCTAGGGGAGAGAAGCAAACAAGGAGTGTGGAGTCAGCACGGAGAAGCTAAAACGCTTCTGCCACTGTCTCAGTTGCCTCTAGCAGCTGACTGCAGTCTTGGGACATCCTGGTTCAGGGCACCCTTGTTCTCAGGCAGTTTTTTTGTCTAGGTGTGCTGGTGAGAGCAGGAGCATGGGGGTAGTGTCTGAGTTGCCAAGTATCAGGGAGTGAAAATACTTGTCTTAGAGAGGTGGATTCTTTGTACCAGCAGAAAACTCTCCTGCTACCCCAGAGAGCTTTGTTTAATTCATCTTCTAAAAGTAGTGTCTTGACTCAAAAGTAGAGCTGAGGTTTCATGATTTTAATACAAGACTTGCCTGCTCATCTGGTCCATGCATAGAAATGTTTTGTAGTTGCTTAAAAAATTCAGGTTGAAATGGCAATACAGTCTTGAGGGACTCATAAGATTCAAGTTTCTGTAGGTATGCGTATACATGCATGCATGTGTGTACGTTTTTTGAATTATTTCTTTCCAGATTTATTTGCAGTAGATGACTTGGGCTTTACAGTGGACTGAAATAAACAGTGACAATTGAATTAGTATCAGAAATTTCTGGATTGGCAATCTAGTATTTTAATTATATCAGTAATTTTGGAGTCTGAAGAACAGAACTGTAGTTTGAAGTGTGGGAAAGTAACTATAAATTACATCTTGGCGGTCCATACTCCTTCAATCACTTCCTGACTATGTTTACTCAGTTTTCAAGCCAAAATGAGCTTTTCTAACTGCAAACATTGCAAGCCTATCTTGATCTATAAAATGCAACCTGTTGCTTCGCCAGTAAAAAAGCTGGACTCCAGAAGTGGTCTGGGATTTCTGTTTCTAATAGAGCACTGCATAACTCTTTTATTACTACATCATCGTAGTCATGTTGATGGGAGTAATTGTTTGCTGGTAACTTGAGCAGTTGTGATGCATACTGAAGGCAGGTAGCAATTGTTAACAGAAACTGCTGTGGAGACTTCAGTGTGCTCTGTTTCTCATGTTGACTCTGGGCTTGCAGAGCTAGGCAGCTGAAAGGAGGACTGAGAGGAACTGGCTCTTCATTTTCCATTGCTACTGGGGCAGCGCATCCTATAAGAATTTGAAATTATTTGGGGAACCAGTGGACCTGAAGGTTCTCAGGTAGTAGAAGTACATTCTGATCGTAGCTGCCACGTGGCTACTGCTGTCCATGTCAGTCAGGCTAGGAGCAAGCTGTGGGGTTGTTTGGGATTTGTTTTTTTGTTTTGTTTGTTTGTATACATGAGGGTTTGCCAGACCCAAAGGAAAGCTTAGGGGAAAGATCAGTAGATTTCTCTTCTCCTTGCACTGTTAGGAGTAGGAGGATAGAATAAGGACCTATCCATCATTGATGCTATTGCTAACGGAAACTCAGGTTTCATCTTGCTGCGTTTACTTGCTTAGAGGAGGCTTTTCAAGTGTATTGGGCAATAGTCCTGCATTTTACTTTCTTGTGGCGGAGCACCAGATGTATTGTCATTTGAGACTTATTCCAGCAAAGGCCTGCAGTCGTGCATGCTTTGCTCTTTGACCTGCCTCCTCCTTTCTCCTTTTCCTTACGAGTTAACTGCTGTTCCTCTGCTGCTAATTTACATCCCCAAATGAATGAAGCCTAATCCCTAACCCTTAATCCTCCTAAAAGCAGATGAACTTTGTGATCCCATCTTGATTTTGTAGGAGATTTAAAAAAAAAAAAAAAAAAAGTGAAGAAGTGTCTTTTCAGTTCTAAAAAGGATGGCCATAATTTATATTGGGGGACGGGGGGCCACTCTTTCTGCGAGCGCAATGGCATTTTTGTGTTCCGTGTATTTTTCATTGTTATTTTAATTTTTTCACATTGAGCATAATCATCTGAAGTTTTTGTTTCAGTTCTGCCTCTTTGCTGTGCAGCATATACTCCTGGTAGGGGAATTTGAGGAAGAGGGGTTTCCAAGGACACCTCACTCCCATGTATTCATCTAGAGTGGGGACAACATGCTTTCTGAGTGTACTATTTGATAGATGAATATAGCAGTGAGTCGAGACTTGCTTAGCTCACCCCTTTAAAAAGTAGTAATTTTTTTTTCTGGAGCCAGGCAGTACCTCAATGAGGCATGCCCTTTCTGCCTGTAGGACTCTGTGTTGATATACTGTCAGGCTTCTCTCACACAAGTTTTCAGGCAGCAAAGGAGGATGCTCTTCCTCTTTGAGTCTTGTAGAGTTTGCATTTCTCCTCTTGTTACATTGCATGATGAATTGGTAATACTTATCTTGTCTTTTGCCTAGGTGAATTATCACAATATTAAAATATAAATGCAGCAGGTATTTGTGAAGTTACTGGTTTTGGTCTGCAGGCAAAATCAGTGCTGGCCTAAGAATCAGAGTTTAAATCTCTGTGAATAGGCATGTTGTCAAGTGACAGAGAGAGAGGCAATGTTTTCCTCTGACAGAGGTTGAAGTGTATCAGCCGCTGGAGCTCGGGGCTCGGTGTGGGTGCAATTCCCTCCTGCAAGCCTGCAGGCAAAGCTTAGCAAGAAGATTCTTGTGGCAATGGCTTGTACCCCAGCTGCCTGTGGTTCTCTCACTTCAAGGCTGGATTATTGCAATTTTTGAGTTTTGAAAAATTTGGTTGGTACAGACCAGAATTGCTGGCTGACTTGGTAACATGTCACGCGGAGAGCTCAGGCTGGTGGTCTCTATGGTTCCTTATTCAAAGAAATTAACGTTATAAAATGTGCAATATTTAGCTTTGTAACAGAAACAAAGAAGAATTATACAGCATGGGATTAAATATGGGAGTGCTCAAGCAACTATAAACAATGGGATAGTTTATGAAAGGAAAAACCCATAAAAATTAGGTTCTCCTTGGTGAAAATCTCATAGACAAGAATCTTGTTATGATTCCTTGGAAAGAGACTGTTCTGCACAGCTGTTAGCCACGTAACAGAGAAATATGTATGTGCATATCCAAATGTGAATATTTAGTTACTAATCCAGTTTCCCCAAATACTTGGAATGGAGCTTTCCACAGTACTTGTCAGATTTAAAAAAAAAAAAAAAAAAAAAAAAGCCCCTTGAGAAACTGTCTTCCAAAACCTTGGTTCATATTAGGGAGTAAAGCAACTTTCTTGTGGCAGTCGTGCTTTGGGTAGAGATTTACAAACATATGGCCCACAGAAGAAACAGCAAGCTTCAGAAAGATTTATCTATAGCAGGTTTTAAATAATTTATCTTTGCACAAAGAAGCTGCATGGCAGATAAGATACATTCTTACAAAGTGCCATTCCTTGGAAAAAATTCTTCAGTTTCCACCTTCAGACAGGATCCCACAGAACTGCTTAAAGACTATCAAATGGTACAGAGACAGCAGGGCAGGTAGGAAAGTAGGGAGTCTCCCCCACAGTGTTTGCTCTGCTAGTGGCACAGGAGCATACTGGCTGGACTGCTTGATCACAGGGTTTGTTGGTTTTAAGAGGTAAGGTGAGTTGCGGAGGTGAAAGGATGATTTGTGCATTTTATCAACTATATAACCAAGCTTTTACTCACTGGTCCCAATTAGTTTAATATCTTGCTCATACTTTGGACGACAGTAGAGCCCTGTAACAAAGCGACATAAATTAATTTGTTTTTTCCTCTGAGGTGGCTTAAAAAAGGCAGAGATGGGTTCTATTCCGAGTCCATGAATGAATGTGTAAAATCTAGTTGCCTGAGGAGGCCAATGGTATCTTTCAATAACGACTTGAAGTAGCCAGACTTTGTGTCACTGTACAATCTTTATGGTTGCAGGAGCTTAGCAGGAAGCTTAGAGAGCTTTGCCTGTGTTTTGCTGCTTTTCTCATCAGTGCCTTAATGCCTGCTGATTAAGGGGTCATAAATCTTTGTGATATTAGCAGAGGAGTCCATTTCCATAGCAAATGACAACCTTTCTCTGCCTCCTCTTAACTGTTATCACACACATGTGGCAGCTACTTGTACATATCATTGTCACACTCCCCATATATTCCCTTCAACGAATGCTCTCTTCCTGGAAACCTGAGCCTTGTAACAGTGCTAGAGAGTAGCCTTTACTCTTGAGGTCACCTAACTTGGCAAGTCAGTGAGTTAATGGGTCTGAAAAGATTATCCTAGACCAAAATTGATGTAAACATTCTCCTTTCAATGTAGAACGTATGGGCTTGGATGCCTTTCATCTTTTGCTGCACATTCCAGATGTTTGCTTCTTTCCTCTCATCGTATATACGTGATGGGTTAGATAATGTACTGAGTTTAGATTTATGTCTTGAACATGATGTGTTTGTACTCTGCTTCATTACACCTTTTTTCCCTTTTATTTGGGAAAGGAGAAGTACCTTAAAAGCCTTTTTTTAATTCAGGTTTGATTTGTTTATTCAGTGGTTTCCAAATGCAGTCTGGTTAGAGTCCCTCATCCCCTTCATTTCCTCTGCTATTCCCCTGCAATATATCTCCTTGCAGTCAAGGATGACTATCCTGTAGTGGTTTACTCCTTCAGCTGCTTCGAAAAAGTTCCAGAAGGCAGATCTCATAATTTACTTTGAGAAGGTTCTTGTTAAAAAAAAAAAAAAAAAAAAAAAAAAAAGAAAAAAAAAAAACATAAAACACATCTTTAGTATGAGGTATTTTGAGAATTAAATGCTGTTTTTTCCCCAGGTGATGATGTAATATGAATTAAATATATAAGATTAAGGAGAACATCTTAAAATTATAGTGGGTGTTTCAGTTCTTATCTTTTACTGGATGTTAACAGACCTTAAAGGCTATGTGCTCTTAAAAATTTTACTTTATTTTTGGGTTCAACAGCCAGGTGTCTGAAGCTGAACTACTGTTAACTTCCCTAGCATAGCAAAAATTTTCTTCGTATCATCTGGATTTTTATTTTTCCCAAGCAGATATATTTGTCTATTAAGAAATATCAGACTCTTCAGACCACAGTAATTCCTCCTTTTTCCTGTTTTTCTGATCTTGCTTATTTGACTCTGAGTGAAATCGGAATAGATTTTTTTTGTTTCCCTGAACTAAAGGATGACGCAGATACACTCGATGCAAAATCTTGTCTATTCAAGTGTCAACAAAAGGTGTTTAAAGAACAGGGACGTGTGCTCTGAGCTAGGTCACTATTACCATCATTCTCAATAGTTAATTGAACAGTCTATTTTGTTATATATCTTGTTTCTGTTGAATTAGACAGTGGTGTTGTCCAATAAAAGATGCATCTATTTAATCATCAGATTCATAGAGAAAGTGTTTTAGAAGATGTTTTCCCTCCAGCAAATCTACACTATGTTACCGATTTCTGTTCGTTTTTCTAAATACTGCATACTCTTGTCTTTTCTGTCCCTTGCCCTTGATCCCACCACTGCTGGCTCTGGGTAGGCAAAATTTGGAATCACTCTCCTTAGTAGCAGGGAATTTTTAGCCGTTGACTTTGGGATACAGAGTAACTTACTTTCTAGGCGTGCGAAGTCCTTGTGAATTACTATGGCGTGTAGCCTTATGTTACCTGAACCCTGAATATACTTTATTTTAAGCTTAGCTGAAAAGTTCCAGGGGTATGTTCTTCTATCTTTAGTTTTAGGAGAAACAAAATTCAGAATTCTTAAAGAACAAGAGATTACTCAAGTTTCTTTCAGTTAAAAACACCATATACAAAGGGATGTATGGAAGGGAGCCATTGCCTGCTAGCCAAGGAGAAGACTCCTCTGGGGTATCTGGGTAGGGTTCTGCCCCTCTACACTGCTGGAGGTGGCCCTCCATTGTACGAGGTGAACTTGAATGTTGCATGCTATCCAGTGGACTTGGAGCTGTGCGTTGCATGCATATTTATTTACTTATTTATATGTAGTTTTTTGATTTTAAATCAAGTACCTCAAGTTTGGGGAGAGTCAACCTCAGCTCATCAGAAAGCATTTTATCTTTGGTACTTCTCTTATTTTTCCAAAACTCCAGTTGTTGTAAAATGCTCTGGAAGCTCACCATCTGAATTCTTGGCATTGCTTGCTGCACAAATTACCTTGAGAAAAATAGCTTCAAAATTAAGAGTTCAGTCCACTGACTGGTGGCACTTGGGAATGGCTTTGCCAGAGGCCACTGCTTGGGATGGGACAGGCAGGGGTTCATGTGTTCTGGATGACTGTGCCCCTTCTTAGGCCCCCATCAGGACACGCTCTTTAGATTGGCAGCTTGGCCTAATATACAGCAGCCTTGGTGCCACCCAGAGGTCCCCAGCTGTAAAGATGTCCTTAGCTGCTCAACATAAACAGTTGTCTTCATCCTTCAGTTCTCTTCTGAAACGTCAAAGGGAATACCCTGGTGGGCTGCAGTGGAGGGGATCTGTACATGCACCTTTAAAACACCATTATACAGAACAGAATGAATGAGGATGTAGTTAGTGCAGCCTGTATTAACAGGTGGATTGTAGGTGAACTCTTCCTCTGCTAATAATCTCACCATCTCTTGGGTGTGACAAATGGATAGAGGAAATCAGACATCTTCATAAAATCACATGCTTGCTTTTATAGTGCTCTGGTCTGACATGGGAGTTCACAAACTTCTACCTCTTCAGGAAGTATTATAGAATCAGAGAGTCATGAAGGTTGGAAAAGACCTCTAAGATCATCAAGTCCAACCATCACCTAACACGTGGACATGGTTTAATGGCCATGGCAAAGTGCCACAGCTACACATTTTTTGAACACCTCCAGGGATGGCGACTCCACCACCTCCCTGGGCAGCCTGTTCCCGTGCCTCATCCCTCTGTCAGCAACGAAATTCTTGTGAACACCCAATCTAAACCTCCCCTGACACAATTTGAGCCCATTATCAAGGCTTTTATCTAGCTACAGAAAAAAATACCCTCAAAAAATAAAACATTGAGACTAAGAAGTACATAAAACTTTTAGCTCAAGCGTGGACAGCAGTGGATTTTGTCTTACATATTTTGTGTGTTTATGATCTACTTTTGTAGGGAATGATTGTATGCTTCCTCTTCATATGCTTTTTAAAGGGTAACTTACCTTTATCATGTGACAAATTTATGGATCTGTACATGACTGTAAAATATATAGTTAAATTGTTTTAACAAATTTGATATCCTGAAAGATTAAGCAGATTTTTTTTTCGTAATACCTATGTTTCTTATGAATTCTTAGAAAACCCTGTAATTTTAAATGCTCCCTCTGGTCAGCCTTTAAGAATTAACTAGCTTAGCTCTGATGAAGGAAGGAAATTCATGAGAAATCATCTGTCGGGCTGAAAGAACTTTGCAACGAGTGAATTGTCACACTAAAAGGGACGTGATTATTGTATTTCCCTTGGCAGTTTTCTAAGTGTATGCAATGAACTCAGAAATCACTCTCAACAAAACTATGTATTGTCTGGATCTTGGCTTCTCAGGGCTGTGTTATTGGAAAGCTGGAATTTCTAATACACTGTTGTATATGAAAACAGACATTAAGAATAATCCAAAGAAGGGACTTGGCAACTATGATGACTTTGTCCACAGACTACTTCTCTTTCATTAATACTTTAGGTAGATTTGTTGCCTAATTTCTGGGGCTAATTCCTTAAGTGCTGTTCAATCAAGTTTTTAGTTGCCCTTTGTCTACATGACAGCTCCTCTGTAAGAGGAGAAGGCAAGCTTTAAATAAGGTGCTCTCTAGTCCCTTGCAGAGTGTAGCACCCAGCAAAGCCCTCGTCTCTCTGGGTGTCATATGGGATCATTCCCCTGCACTGAGTGAGGGGATGATGGGTAAAAGAAAGAGTGGGTTGCTTTAACAAGTTTAACTCCCATCATATAGCAATGAGTATCTTCTGTTCAGTTCACTGTGGTTTCCATCACAGTGTGAGAAAGCTGTCTGCTAGTGGTGTTACATTCAATACTGTGCTTTCCTGTTCTAAATATAACAAATTCATGTTATGATAATGTATATAATATGACATTGCAGTAAGCACCAATTTTAAAATTTTTGTATGTACTTCAACTGCTGAAACTGGAATTATGCTAAGGCATATCGGTGGCCTTCTCTTGCTGATACTGACACTTTGAGACTTTAAAGATGCCTGTTTGTGTGATATGATGAGGTTTTATACCAGGTTCAATGTCTGCAAGCCCTTAATGAAAAAATCAAAAGTTGTGTTTTACAGATATTAGTCTTCTGTGGCTGACTTAAAGATAAAAGCTTGTTTTTTCTTGTTCTGCATCAGTATATTTGTTTGTGATTTTAAAAATCTGAGTTCTGCTGGTCTATATGACAACTTTCATATCAACTTGCTTACATCATCTGAAACACCAAGTCAATGTGGCAGACATGCATTTGGTTTTACAGTATGTGATATATCCTGTTTCTTTGTCTTTCAAAATTCTAACACAGCTTTTCCTTTCTCCTGTTGCAGGATGACAAGGACTTGGTTCATGAATTTGTTGTGGCTGAAGGTCTGACTTGCTTAATCAAAGTGGGAGCAGAGGCCGACCAGAATTATCAGAACTACATACTGAGAGGTAAAGTTGTTTTTTATTGCTCCGAAGCTCTCACAGGTCTGCTGCAACTTGCTGTGTTAAGTGCCTTGGAACACGTTTCTCAGTTTAGTCCTGAAAATTTAGGGGGGGGATTAATGCTTATTGCTGAGCAGGACAAACTGAAAATTCAAATATTGACAGTCTGTCCATTGTCTAGCTTTTTTTTGGAGATTGTATAGGAAACATGTAATTCTAAGAAAGAAAAGATTTACTAAATCTTTCACTGGATAATTGTAAATGTCAAAGGGCACAGAGTAAAATCACTTCTTGGAGTGAGAGAAGTAGATATGGACTAAACGGTGAGATAGTCATATCTTAAGGTCGGCCGGCTGGAAACAGTTTTTAGCTGTCTGATATTTTGGAGTTAAACAGATAATCAGAGTTTACATTCTGTTCTTTGCACTTAAAAGATAATTGGCAAAGGTAGGTTTTGGAGAATGGTGTGGAAAATGTCTGTGACTGTATTACAAAGTTAATTTACTGTATTGTGGCCCAAATGAATGCATGTGATTTTCACCTGACCAGGAAACCTGGGCTATAAACTGGGAGAGTTCCTTCAGTATTTTGAGGCATTATGAGTGAGGGGAGAACAGTCACACCAAGTGACCTAGGGATCTTTGTTGCTGGATGACCTCATAGTAAACAGAGAGCACTAATGAATGCATAGTTGTGGTGGATTGCTCATTTGAATTTTCTTAGTCTTTAAAAATGTCACATTGAAGTATTTAGCTGCCAAAACTCAAACTGCAAATGGAGGAATAAAACAAATAGAAAAATAGGGAGAAGGATTTTACAAGAACCAGAAATGGTACATTATTGAAAACAAGGATGCAAATATTAAGTGTGGCTTCATGCAGTGAATTTGAAGATTAGTCTGTACAAACAGCAATTTTGGGGGCTATATGAGAAACCAAACCAGTACCAAAAATTATGTTCTATGTCAGTAGTTGTACAGTGTTATAAATGTACTTGAATAATACTATAGTACTGTCCCAGTGGCATCATAATCTAAACACTGGATAGCCCTGCAGACCTTCTGCTCTAAAGTCAGATAAGGTCCAGGGCACTGAGCCTTGCAGCTGGCAGAATGATCTGCTTACACCAGGAAAGGCAGTCACATCTCAGTGATCTCACCACAGGCATATGCCTTCATCTGACTGAGATCTCATTTGACATCATCCAGGTATGGATTAAGAAGAATTAAACTTCCTTCCACATTGATTTTCTTTTCTTTTTCTTTTGTTTGTGCTTGTTGTTGGCTTTATTTTTTTAACAGGAATGAAATTTTATCTGTATTATTAGGGTATACCCTAATGCATCCAGAATTCAGGGAGATCACAGTAGTCGCTTTCTTTTTGTGGCTTTCACATGGTCTGAAGTTAGAGATTTTCCACTGAATTAGTGGATGATAGAAGAGAGCCCTAATGCCAGTGTCCACGGCATCATACTAAGGAAGCTGCAAACTCATCTTCTTGCATTGTTATTAACAAGTGATCACAGATGGCTCAAAATAAGTGTATACCAAACAAACAAAACAACAAACAAAAATGAATCATGTAGAAATGTGCCATAAAGCTAAACGCCGTATTTTAAGAAGGTGCCTTTAGGGATTGGTACCTTCTGAAAGCAGGTCTGGTTTTTTCCCCTATTTTGCTGATACATAAAGCTGAAGTTTCTCTCTGTTTAGTGTATCCAAGCATCTCTTAAAATAATATGATTTTTCTGTGTGATGTGGGTTTTATTTCAGACACTAAATTGGTCTTGGTTGTCTTTCAGGAAGTTCAAAGCTTGTTACAACTCCAAGATTATGTCAGCTGGTTTGCAGTTTCAGGAGCCAGCATTGTACTTTCTGAATGTCTGCATGTGCAATGAGATAAAGATAGGTTTAAGCACAGTGTAGCCAGACAATCTTATCCAAATACATTGAGGAGGGTGCTGAAAAGAACCATTAAGTACGTCATGTAAGAGTGTTTCTGGTATATTATTTTTGGAAGACTGTAGTGATTGGTTGGATTTTTTGGTGACAGTTTTGTGTGTTATTGAAGTGCTGCATTTTACAAAACTTGGAGTACTGGTGAATAGGGGAATAAATTTTATTGATGATACATCATACTTAACACTGAGGTGGTCCCATAAGCTTTAAACTCTGTGTTAAGTTACAGAGATTTGGGGGGGGGGGGGAAAGTCTGCTTTGTCTAGAATTTTTGTACTTTACTGCTGTTGTGTCCTTGTTCTGCAGATCCTTTTGGGGTGGAATCTATCCTTATTTTCATTGCATTTAACCTGAATCATAAAGGGATGGGATTTCTCCTTAGTTTCATATTCTGGCTGCATTTCTACAGCACCTTTGGTGTAATTTGCTGTTTTCCTCTTGTGATTCTAACCCATCTTGCAGGGTTTGTGACAGTAAATGGGAGCTGTAGGCATGGTGTGGCCTCCTCTGCCTCCAGGGCTTCCCCATGCAGCGCTGCCCATCATCTTGACTAAATGATTTCCAAGAGTTCCCATGAACTTGCTTGCCTGCACTCTTCAAGAAATAACTTTGGACCTAGCAAGGAAAGTAGTTGGCAAATGTATGTATAGGTAAGGGTTGTAAGTGGTTCAGTAAGTTCCCAGTTACAAGTTATTTCTTGAGGAAATTGCTTTCCTTTTTCCAAATGTATGTGTTGTTTCACTTGGTTTCCTGGTTGTGAATTTCTGTTTAGTGACTTTGACTTGGTTCAAGCCAGTCTGAGCTGCCCAAAAAATGACTAAATATGAGTCACAAAAAATTTAGTTGCTTTAATGGTTAAGTGAAGAGAAGTGTGGCATTTACATGCAATACTGAGAAATCCAGACAGTTTATTGTCCAGTAGTAAGGAGTGACTGTTTATTTCTGCTCAGGTCCCCCAAATACGGTTGTTTGATGGTACCTTTCCTGAAGTGTTCCCTTTTCTCACTGTATAGCCTGTAGGCACTAAACCAACAGCAGCCAGGGCTTCTTTCAAGAGTTACTCTTTTGAAAGACTAGTTCAGAAAACAGGCCTTGTTCCTCCTTACTTACCAGTTCTTCAGCCCAAATTTATTCTTCAATCTTCCTTTTAATTATTATGGACATCTAAAGAAACTCCATTTTGTGGGATTTTTTCCTCCACATAAACAGACTTGCTTTCCTTCTTCCCTCCCCTCCCCTCCTTTTTTTTCTCTTTGGTGACAGTGATTCATAAGGGTGATGAAATTCACATGTAGCACTGAAGTTGAATGTTTCTGTCCCAGGCACAAGGCTGTATCATGGTTGATGTTTCCTAAATTGTAAAGAAATAAATGGATATGGGTGGAAGAGAGATGAAAATATCCACAACTGATGAGGATTAACATAGATCCTACTGTAATTTTGAAGATGCTTTGGATATAATTTTGAAACCTTCTGTTCCTTGCACAGATTATAAGGCAACACATGAAATGCCATGGCTGAGCACAGGCTAATTAAATCATTGGTAGAATTATGGTAGTCTTCATTATTTTCTGTTAATTTAGGCAGTGTTTTTGGAAGGGTGAGAAAGAAAAGCAGCTTGTGTAGAGCAAGGCTTAATTGTGTTAAAAATATACTGAGTGAGATGAGGGTTCAGGGATGAGTCTGCTGACACCATGATGTGAGAATCTCTCTCTGCTGGGACGCTGTCCTCTCTGTTCCTCACATCCAATGAGGATGTTGTTTGAAGGTCATCCAGCTTCTTTTGCAGGGTGTATTTGTGTCCTTGGATCCCTAATTGCAAGCTTATGGATTCAAATCAGTATTGAAAGGTATCCATAATTAGGTGAAAGCTTGAGTTCGTTCTTGCAGTCTGAAAAGCACACACCAGGTGTCCAGTACAAGCAAGAAGGGACGTTGACCTTGCTTCAGTTCAAATATTCAAAGAACTAAGGCTGACTAAAAAAATGGGACATCAGTTTGTGCTCATACTAGACTAGGTTTGAATCAAATGCAGCTGTTGGATGCAGCGTTCTGATTTAGCGAGAGCTGTGTGCTTATATGGGGAATAAGAATTTGTGTTTAATGACTAAGTGAGAGATGGTTTTAATTTTGTTTGGCTGTTTTCGATTTTAGTGTTTTGGGGCTTTTTTAAAGAAGAATAAATAAAGTAAAACAAGTGCTTGGAAGGAGCCTAAGAATTATGATTTGAGGCAATATTTGTGCTTGAAGTTAGCCCCTCTCCCCCAAAACCCAAAAGAATTATTATGATTTAAAATTAAAGATACATAGAATCATTTAGGTCAGAAAAGACCCTTAAGATCGTGGAGTCCAACTGTTAACCTGACACTGTCAAATCCATCACGAAACCATGTCCCTAAGCTCCATGGCTACAGGTCTATTGAATACCTCCATGGACAGTAAAACCAAAGCTTCCATAATCTATGATTAATTCAATAATCTGGGTAGGAGACTAGGTTGCAGTAGAACCAGTTGTAGTTTTCTTGCAGACCTGATGCACTTGTGATAAAGTGATAAAATCCTGTTGGTCTCTACAGATATTTGTGCAAGCATAGAAGATCAAGGCTTGGGGGAGGAATCTGACATACTCTGAGAGATTATGGCATCATTTAAGAGAATTAGAGGTTCATATGCAAAGTCAACAGCATCTGCAGTCTGGTGGAACAACAGCTTTATTATTATACCCTACATTTTTTTTTCTTTATAAATATTAAGTATGGGGTTTTTTTGAATTGCATTTGTATAAGCATGCTTTGATCTTTGTGCAGACAGAATGAGTATATCACAGTGCTCTTATTTTTTTTTTCTTTTTTCATTTTTCAAGGCATTTCAGGAATTTTAAGTAATTTTATGGGGGACTTTTACCAATAAAGTCCTATGTGGCTTCTAAAATGTAAATAATGAGTCCTAAAATGTACATGTTGAAATTATGTAGGGATGAATTAAAACAATTCCCTTCGAGCCTGATACCTGTAATTTGCACAGTTGTGATGTGCCAGTGACAGAGAAGTTCCCAAGAGGAGCAATGACTTCCTAGAGTACAGGAGTGGAAACTGAGGAGCCTGAAGCTTTCCAATTCTACACTGGGGCATGAGGGTGGGGGAACCTTTTGATTCCTTACCTTTCTAGTCAGCAAATGGGAGCCAGCCTTTGCAGAGGGATAGATGAAGGGAAAGGATTTAGCCATATCTGGGTAGTTACCCTTTAAGTAACCTCTGCTTCCTACTGCAGCAGGGTAATCCTAAACGTGTATTTTGCATGTACTTTTAATTAATCCGTATGGTGTAGCCAACAACAAAAAGTGGAAAGAAATTGCTTTAAGAGCTACTGGTTGTAGAGCAGGAAGCAGTTTTGCTGCTGGGACTAGGGGATGCCAGAATGCTTGAGGAGTTGGTCAGAATCACTGACGGACACCCAGGCAGGGGGCCGGTTTTCTAGAGCAACAGGCAAACGGCCCAGACACAGACTTGTACCCAAGCCACGGACTGTTAGGCCTATTTATAAAGCCAGAGGCACGTGATCCCACCTGCATGCCAACTATAGAACGAAGGGCTGTGCTGCATGTTCTGTGAAATCAGATTAAATTCCTGAAGCAATTCAGTGCTGTGTGGTAGAGGACCATCCGGTTACTGTCTGTCACCGGGACGCTGTGTGCCCAAAGATGTCAAGGAGCTGGAGGAAGTGGAAGGCGAGGGTGAGGTTTCACAAGCTGCTGCTGATAACCCTTCCGTTCTGAAAGCCAGACATGAAGTTATCAGCAAACCAGTGGCATTTCTGCCTTGAGCCAACTGCTGCTAGGAATGCTTGGGATTTAAAAGTGCTCTCTCTGTAACAGTGGGATGATCCTTTTCCAGGAATTGGCTGGCTGGTTTTATCAAAAAGACCCCTCATTATTGCAAGGACACAAATGCTTCCAGTGCTCTTGAGTTTTCCTCCCTCACCCTGGTAGATGCTGTGGCATTGACCTTTTGCGTTAAAGGTTGGGTATTACAGAGTGTTTCACATGGGGAAGCACATTCTTCTGCAGTAGATGTATGTGAAGCAGTGCGTCATCAGCAGGGTTTGTGTGAATATCAAAAGACTAGAAATGAGGTCTGTGAGAGGCTATGTCTGTCCTAGGTAGATGTGCCTTCCTGGGTTGGTACTGCAGCAGTAAAACACATGGTAGTAATGTAACCTTAGTAGTGAAAATGGAGCTAATGCTGTGTCGTGCGTACCTTTGTGTTACTCCTGTTGCAGTGTGAACTGGAGAACTGCTTGAAGTGTTCCAGCTGTGGAAAAGTATTCTGGCCCCAAGTAAATAGGAACAGACAGTGCACGATGAGGCTTACCTTTGCATTTCTTTATTTTTCTGAAGCCAAGTATGGAAGCTTTACTGTCTTTCTTCTCTTAACCTTCAGTGTGCATCCATATGTGACTGTGAAGTTCTTGCACATCTCTCTACACATCACGTTGACTTATGTGCGATCCTTTAAAATTATGTGAACTTCTCATTTGATCTTCAGGTAGTAACAGCCTGTGTTTTAAAGAGAAATCAAGTGCCTAAATCACAATTACTTAGGAGTGTTGCTTCTGAGATGAGCTTGCTGGCTCAGTCTCCCTGTAAATTCTGTGCCTTGATCTTTCTGTGGCATCTTTTAGAAGGCATATCAGAATTGGACACTTGTCCTGTGCAGATTTGAACATTTGTATCATTCCTTATATGCTGGACATCAGACTGCGGTCCTGTGAAACCATGCCAACAGATGGCAACTCCAGCTCAAAGCTGTTATGCCCACATAGTATAGGGCAGCCCACATGGAGGTAGAACCTAGGATCCCAGCACCACTGAAAAAAAAAAAAAAAACAAAAAACCCATAGCTGTGTTAGCAAATTAGTAGCTAATTAGCATACCAGTGCTAATAAGACCTGTTAATGAGCAGCACTGCTGAGCTTAGGTACAGCATTGCTGTGATTCAGCCATATCACCTTCCCTTGTGAAAAGGGCTACACTGCCAGTTTGCCATTCTGTAGGTGCCATTTGTTGTAGTCACATTAAAAGTAACAGTCCCAGAAAAATCTGAACTATACCTGATAGCTCAGAACCTCTTCCTGCTACATGTGTGCAGAAACCTTAAGGTGTGCCTCTTTTTCTCTCTTCAGAAGCCATGGAATGAAACAATATGAATGGATTGAGCATCTTGATCCATGAACTCTTCAGATAAGAAATAATGCGTTTACAGAGCTGTTCATTGTACCAGGGAAAAGGGCACATTATACCAGCTCCACCACTAATAATATAAACACTCCTTGGCTCAGTAGCTGAATCTTCTTTTAGTTCTCCAAATACTTCTTTAAGACTAAATACATTTGTTTACTTAGACAAGGGTAGTTGAGAGAGCTCAACCTTGGAAATGCAGTTTAAAGACCACATCCTCTTTATGCTTTTAGTGTTTCCTTTCTCTGTTTCTCATCTGCATGTTTTAAAATTATATTTGTTAGATTTGACTTATGCATGCATTACACAGTTTCCTACCAAGTATAACCTTAAGTGTTTCTTTAGTTTGTGGAGCAAGCACTGCCATCTGCCTTTTCCTCCTCCTCCTCACTCCCTCCCTCACGGAAGCCTCCCTGGATGTGATTCTGATCCATGATCCATCTGGAAGCAGAGCCAGATGGTCCTCACACACAGTGCACGGTGCAAGTCCTCCCAGTCTGGGGTGGGAATTGGCACTGAAGCAAATTTGAGTTCAAAAGTTTAACCACCCTATAGTAATTTACACATCTACAAATAAACCGAGCTGTGCCTTGCTCTGTGTGTTATATGAAATGGCCTTTCATGTTGGGGCTGCTCACGAGGAGGATATAGGGTTCTCATGGTCTACATGAAGTTCAGCAATAACACCACAGTAAAATTATGGATTTCCCTTGTTTTTAAAGCTGACAGGGGCTGGGAAGCATTGAGTTGCTTTCTGTCTCCATGAAAATGAATCTTCAGGTTTTGTGCAAATTTTTTTTATGCTTTGTGAAGTTCCCATGAAATGTGACACCTCAGACTATGCAGACTCTGTGTAAAACGAGGAACTGAACCATAAAAAATGCACATCCTTAACTACTAAGCAAAGAATAAGTACTTGGGAAGTAGTCCCAGGAGCCTTTAAAGCCATTGTGGATCTTAGATGATTTAACTACTCAAACTTCATGAATGAGCCTTGAAAACAATGTACTGATTCCAACTGGTAGGGAAAAAAAAGAGTATTTCTGCCTTTCTGTTGTAATCTTTTAGCCTGAAAGTACCCCAGACCTGATTCATTAAAGGAAGAAAAAAATATGCATAGAAAAAAGATATTCCTAAGCCAGCACAGACATGAATGCTTGCACAAAGTATGTGGCTGCTGGCAATTTCACTATGAATTACTTGTACTGAATATATGCACATAAAATATGGTAAAATACAGTTGTGAAATAGTGTTGATTATTCCCTTTTAAAGATTAGATACTTCCACAGCTATTTGTGATGGTGGTTGCTGGGCTGCCACACAGAGTGCTCTGTCCTGATACAGAAGCAGGGAGAACTAAGGACTTTGAAGGAGGACTGGGGAGGAAGGGTCAGATGTGTAGGATAATCAGTGCTGACTGTTATTCTGTGAAGGTGATTACTATGTGACATAAGGATGTGTCAAAACTTAGATTCTTCAAACGTCGCCAGAGCTAATTTTGATATCCAGGTGTGTTTCATTTGAGTGACGCGTTAGCCCTGAGTGACTTTTTGCAAGTGTGCATGTGTCTGCTTTTCTATCGGTCATGGTCTCACAGGTGCAATCAGAGAATGGGAGCAGTGGACTGTAAACTCTTAAAATACTTTTATTACTGTGAGGCAGTGACCTGCTTTAAGCCTCTGATTGCTACTGCATCAAAATATTTAAAAAACATAGTTCAAGAATTCAAAAGCTAAGCCATAGGACCTGCATGTGGTAGCACAGTATTAGTCACTAACCTGTCATAAATGCTGTGTTCGTATGTAAGTTTCCAAGAAAAAATGTAGAATATTTGTAGGCTGATGACAGGGAGAGATGTTAGTGAGCATCCAGGAGTATTAATGTTTCTGGTTTTGTTCCTGTGGAGGGCTTCTGCTTACCTGTTGTTCTGCATAGCTCTGAAGAGCACGGAAGCCCCTTGGGAAGCCCCTGGAGAAGCATGTGCCCCTTGGGAAGGCAGAAGTAGCTAATAGCTGTGTGTTTATAGAGTTTGAATGAGAAAAGGTGGACATTGGTTTTGCTTCTTTGTAATGAAATATAAGGTCCAGTTTAGCATCTGTCAGTGCTACTTACTGCTCTCCTCCTCTCCCCCCTCTGCCCTCTCCCATTCTTGGGACTGGAGCCACTGATGGTGGTGTTGGAGTGAGGAGAGGAGAACCTGGGCTGGAGTCCTCCCACTCCTCATGTGCATGTGAAGGTGGTTGGTGGATGCACGGGCAGGGGTTGAGCAGACCTGGAGAGGCAGCAAGGCAAAGGTGCTGTGGAAAGACAGGTTGTTGTGTCTTTCCTCTGCAAGCCAGAGGGAGACGAGTTGTGGTTGGGGCCCTCTGCCTGCTGCTGAGGGGAAACACGAGTCTATTGCATGCCTCCAAGTTTTACAGGCAGTGGGGATTGATAAACCATGAATTTATTAGTTGTAACACATTTTCTTTCTCACTATATTTCTAAGCAAGAGGAATTTTTTCCTGTTTTCAGTGTGAGGTATTCCCAGCTTTTTCCATTTAAATTCCTAACACTAAAGCATTGTGTGCTCAAACTAGGAGAGGAGATTGTGCCCACCTCCTGTCCCCAGTGACACAGGAGTGCCAGCTTGCACTAGCAGCTAAAAATACAGTACCTCTGTTGTTTAGGATGGGTTTTTCAATAATTTACCACTTTGAAGTTTCTTCCTAGGGATTTTAGTGAAGAAAGTTTACTGATGTAGATGCTATGCAAAATAAGTAATTTTTTTCTTTGCCTCTCTTAATTTGTTGACAGCAAGAAAACAAATATTCTTCTCTCTTCCGACTTTACAAGTACTTTGAGGGAGTAGGTGTGTGTCCAACCCTTCTGGAGATGACAAAAGTAATCAAGGGGAAAAAAAAAACGGGGAGAGTATTCAGGCTGTACAGAAGCGAGGAGTCCACAGGGCTATGGACTTAAGACCAAGACAGGAGTGTTCCAGTCCCACAGATTGGTGTTTCCAAAAAGCAGTAAGTTACAGGAGTGTGGCAATGCATGCTGAACTTGCTCAGCAATCTTAAGAAACTCTGGATGAAACACAATATAGAGAGGAGGAGTTTAAGGTTTCCACCTGAGTAGTTCCATGTTGTGTCAGGCCTGGAGGGACACATTGGAGGAAGGAAAATGGTATGTGAGCTACTGAGAGGGTCTTCATAAAGAAAGATCTCCCTGCTGCTGGGAGGTCAGGGAACATTAACATCTCACAGGAAAGGTTACTGTTTAAGGGTTGTCTTTCATGAAAGGCTACAATGGACAGAAAGGCTACAATGGACAGACTTCTGGAGTTTACTATTTACTCTTTTGTCATTTCATAGTTCCCTGAAATGGAGAAACTTTAAAAATACTGCTTCTTGCTGGGAGTAGTACCATTTGATTGCTCCGCTGTTACAGTGCATTGACTCGTGTCACTGAAGTGCTACTCAAGTTTTAGTATATCTGTAGTGCAGCTTAAGTGGGTTCATTTAAATCACAAGTGGAGTCTTAAATACTTCTGGTAATACTGGGCAATATCCTGTTTCCTCCTACTTAATCTCACTCCTGTTATACGTTGTCACCTACCTAGACAAAGAATCTCAATTTAGGATCATAGAATCATACAACGGTTTGGGTTGGAAGGCACCTTGAGGTTCCAACTCTTCCGCCATGGACAGGGCCACCTTCTACTAGACCAGGTTGCTCAAAGCCCCATCCAACCTGGCCTTGAACACTTCCAGGGATGGGGCATCCACAACTTCTATGGGCAACCTGTTCCAGTGCCTCACTGCCCTCACAGTAAAGAATTTCTTCTTAACATCTAGTCTAAATCTACCCTCTTTCAATTTAAAACCATTATGCCTCATGCTGTCACTATGCTCCCTGATAACAAGTCCCTGCCCATCTTTCATGTAGGACCCCTTTAAGTACTGGAAGGCTGCTGTAAGGTCTCCCTGGACCTTCCTTCATCCCTGTCTTTCCTGTCTCTATCCTCCCCATGCCCTGACTTCCTAATTTTGTACTCCAAGTTTCTATTTCAGAAAGAGCTCTGTTATTTTTAAAGCTGTGCTCAAAATCTGCTTTGGGTACAATGGGGTTACACAGCACCTACCTCGGCAAAGCTTCAAGTCTGGTGTGACAAGGGTCCCTGTCTGCAGGCTTTCACCCTGGGTGCTCCAAATCTCAATAGCCTGCCCCTGTGTGCAGGGATCTGTCTCCATCAGCAGACATGGTTTTCTCACCCAGGCTTTGTGGTGGGCAAAAATTTTGCTTTTAAGGCAGCAACTTTAACACAGGGTTTCCAGCTTCCAAAAATTCAGTAGTGGGTCACCATAAGCTTGCTTTTAGTATTTAGGTTAATACTGATGATGAAGACATTGATTGAAGTGTTTATGAACCACATAGACTGTGGTTCATATATATTTATATATTGGTTGCTAAGAAAAATTTTTTTAGATGTGCTTTTGATAAAGAATGCTTATATTCTCTAAGATGATTATGGACACATGCACTAAGAATATTGTGAAGGCTGAGGAACAACACTCTAAAAAATTAAGAAATACCTGTATGGTCTTAGTTTGGAAACATGCATACCTGCTTTATGTGGAAGCTGACCTAGTCTTTGATCTCCCAGTGCTAGGGTTTTTTCCACAGCTGCTCTGCTTCAGCTCGTGAGCACCATCATACCTGTGAGCTGAATGAACACCTTTAAAATAGTTCCTCTTATCACCAGCGCTTTCCAAAGCTTCAGGATTTATCTCATGCTATGGAAACTCTATTATAAAATGTTTGTTTTCCTCATGAATTTTTCTGTGGTTTGTCACTGAATGTTATCCAGGAGCTGAAAAGGCAGCATTATCTTTGTGTTGCAGATAAGGAAATGAGGCACTTGAAAACAGACATATTCTGAACTCAGAAAGATTCAGTAAGCCTAAGTGCTGGGTATGGACTTGTCCTTGGCTGTTTTTTTCAAACTTGATATGGTTCTTTATGCCTTTTTAACCTTTACTCTTAGGTCTTCTTTCCCCCTTTAGACTCCTGCCCAGCCTGTCCTGGTTTTCTTTCTCTGATCTGTCTCTACATTTTTCCGTTCCCACATCAACTTCCTTTAGCCTACATCAGTTTATCTGTTAATTCTGGTCATTAGTCCAGTAATTGATATTCATAAATTCATTTACATGAGTTTCTTCACCATTTTATACTGGCTTAAACACATTTTCTTCCCGTTGCCTTATTCCACCTCTGCACAGTCTGTCCTGGGTTCTGGCACCACAGCTGTGTTTGTGTGATGATGTAATGAACTTGACAGAGGAATGTGCTCACATGAAAAATGAGTATAAGAAGGTGGGTATTTTGAGTGGGGAAAAAAAGGTTGATGTTTTGCTGTTGTATTGGATTTATTGTTGGTACTGTTGAATTGCCCACTCCAGTTCTCAGTTGGTGGGACATAAACTCCTGTGCCAGCAAACCCCTGAGTTGGACCTGAGACAAACAAGTAAGGCAGAGTGTTGCAGCACCACTATCAAGCACATAGTAACAGCTTTGCTCTCTTATCTCTTGTCCATTTCTTTCCTCAACATCGCTCCCAGTCCTAATCCCTACATTCCCTCCAGCCAAGTATCTTCTAGTCTTTCCCATTATTTCCCTCATTTATCCCAGTCACTTCACCTCTTCTTATAACTCTCAGACACTTATCAGGCTTTCTGTCAGAGTTCCTCCCTTAACTCTTTCATTTCTTTGAAACTCTCTGGGTTTAAGCTTTGTTTCCTTTGGTGTTTATACCACAATTCTCCAGACCATCTGAATTAGAAGACAGGTCCTTTGGAGCAAAACCAGCAATCCTCACAAGTTGCCTGCTTTTACTATGAGTGCCATGCCCTGCCTTGGTGGGCAGCAGCTGGGAACATTGTGGGATCTTTTGAGCTCCAAGGTATTCAGAGGTTTCAGATGACTACATATGTTCGATATAAACTATTCTAAGGGTCAAACAACGATTCTTTAAAAGCTTTGTAACTACACAAAGTTTGGGCATGTTTTAATGTGGTCCCTATGAGCTTTTTCACTCACATGTGATTATAATTTTCTTGAGTTTTGAAAAGAGCTCAAAATTAAAAAAAAAAGCAATTTCAAAAAATATTGTAAACCATATTTTTAATTCCAATGAGATTTTCTCTTCCTCCCTTGTCCTCCTGCCTTCCACAACCCGTCCCAAATATAATATGTTCAAATTTTTTCATACAAACAGGAAGTGTTGTTTTTCAGATACCACAGAGAGAAAGTTTCAGTCCAGACTCAAAACTTGAGGAAATTATGGACAATTAAACCCAGGAGTATTTTCATGGGAACTATCAGGCAATTTTAGTACCAAGCCACAATACCTGTCCCATGTGTAATGAGACTTCAATTTTAGTTTCATTAGGCTGATAGCTCACTTGAAATACTGAAAATGCATAGGAAACTAGTGCTTTATTGGTTGGAAGTATAAAATTACTTTCGTTGCTTTAGTCTGTTTTTTAGCTGTAATAATATGATTGGATGGGTTGCCTACTAAACCAGTTATGCTCACAGTGTAATTGTGTGGGGTTTATGTATAAAGAAGAGACCTAAAAATCTTTCCAGTTTAAAGAAGTGGTCTGATGTTGAGTTCTTGTGTAATATCTTCGTCATGAGTTAGTAAAACAAGACATGAATGTGAAATGTTTATCAGAAATATCTGTTGGAGTATTGCCTTTATATCAATCATTTGGAGTATATAAGAACAGTTAAATGTGTAGTAAATATAATTTAAAATAATCCCGTTCATCTGGATTACAGGGCAGGATTTGTCTCAGCTATTTCCAGTTACCTCATCTCAGGTAGTTAGCCAGATGCGTTGAGCGAGAGAGAACACAACACTGCTTTGTGATTGACTGGATTTGCTCTCTGATTAGCAGCATGCTTCATATCTGCTGTTGCCTCTTGTTTCTCCATTGTTCAGATGAGGTCATGAGTGTGGGTCTGCACTTAAAGTTTCACATGGAAGGGTCTTGAGTATTTGTTGTAATTTAGTTCATTTTAATCTGAACTAATTTAAGAACAGCAGAGGGAACTCAGTGGAAACTACTTAAGATCTGTATGCTTTCTCAATTATGATAGGAAAATCATTGGTGATAGAAAGTCTCAATCTGAATATCCATGGTCATTTTCTTCAATGAGTCTAGTCTGTCTCTCCTTGAAGAGGTTGAATAAGCTTTTTTTATAGTTAGCTTTATGAGAAGTATTTGTCCTTCAGCGACTTCCATTGTGTTTAGTGTGTGTCTGGAATGAGGTGAGATGAAGAAGATGACAGAAAACCCTCTGTCAACCTGCTCCCATACTCAAGAGTCAGAGAGCGTGAATAGCTGCATTTCACCTTTTCAGGCTCTGGGAATCCTGGTGGTGTGACATACTTATTGCTGTAGTTGATGGGCATAGTCAATACCTGCTATAAAAAGCCATGGTGTCATTACGTGTTTAGAGGGTATAATGCTTCCCTGAACCAAGTAGCAAAAGAGCAAGGCTTTCTCTTTGACTTTAGGGGCATCTCAAGAAGACTGAGCTCCTATATTTGGTGTCTGAAGTTATGTACTGTGGATGTCACCTTTCCCTGGATCTCTACAGACAATTAGGAAATGGGACTCATGAAAGAACATAAGATTAGGAGCCAGCTTTGTAGTGTTTCAGATGCATTGGACATATGCTGTAGAAACAACCACACCTGTGTAAAACGGCCCTTTTAGCCATGCTGATTCCAAAAGAGTAAGTTGGGAAGGATGTTTGGAGCAGCTGTAAACTGAGAGAAATGGATCTGCTATGAGTACATGCAACTGTCCTGGCATGCTCAGGACTGCCAGGCTGGTCAGGACGGGAATCTGCCTGTCCCACAGAGCTCAGAAAAAGACCCATGTTCCATGCTTGATTTCACTGGAACTGAAGGACACCTAAGAGCCGTGTATTTCAAAGGCTGGACTTAGTTTCTTTTCAGGACTGTCATTAACGGATGGCAGAATTGTCATTTCAAGGCATTTTAGCCTCATTGCCTCAGCTGAGCAAAGACCTGAACAGAAAGAGTTGAGCTTTCCAAACTCAGGAAAGAAAGCGCAAATCCTATTCTCTAATCCGTGCCAGCAGAGCCAGCTTCTGGCCAACAGAAGTGTAGCACATGTCCTTCCAAGCCTGGTGCAACAGCTGTGTGGTTGGATTAGCCACTCGCAGGTGAAGTCATTACCGGTGGTGGCCCACGTGGGCCCGGGGGTGGCTGGCTGAGTCCCATGGACAGGGGCAGCTCAGCGACAGTCTGCACAGGGCTGGGAGCTCAGCAGCCGTGTCTGGGGACGTCTCGTAAGCCTAAACAGTTGGTGCCAAATCACTAATGATTAATTGCTTGTAAAATACATGAACCCTCCTAAGCTTCTTCTCACAGGCATTCCAGATTCAGTTCTCCCATGCAATTGTGTTTAGTCTAGAGCTATTCAAGGCCCTTAAAATGCTGCCTGACAGAGAAAACGGCTCCTGCCTGAAACTTTGAGAAAGCACTGCGGGTGTTCACGGAAGTCTGCTCTGTGTTTCCCCACTTTGTGTTGAGAAAAACCTTTTTTAATGCCTCTTTGTGCTGTATGAATTTGAAGAAGTCATGGCCTGTGCTCTTATATAATCATAGAATCCTTTAGGTT